>NC_142481.1:5005000-5156515 GCF_049115385.1 Moschus berezovskii
CAAACCCATGTCTCCTGCATTGCAGGTGGATTCTTTACCCTTGAGTCTCCTTGGAAGCCCCTCAGTCGGGGAACTTCTTTGAAAAGATGGAATGGGTTGACTAAAAAATTAATAGGATCTAACGGAAATACAAATAGATTGCAGTGGGAAAATATCTTATTCCACAAGCTGTCATAAGAAGTAAATAAAATTTACCATAACGGATTATATTAAGAAAAAGAAGACAGTTCTGCCAGGAACAGGAAAGAAAGGGTCAGCACATGGTATATCTGATCATGGGACTGGCATATTTGATGGTCTAGAATAAAGTGTGTTTTCCTCTTCATATTTTCAATGACCGATTTCAAGTACTGATGAAGCACTTCCCAAACACAAATTAAGTTAGAATAACTCATCTCTGGGACTTCCTGGCAGTCCAATGGTTAAGACTCTGCACTTCCATGGGGAGAGGTCAAAAAAACAAAAATATAAAATAAAATTTCTAAAAGGAAAAAGTAACTCTGGCCTCCACAACAGCCCCTGATGTGCGGCTCCGTTTTGCTTACGGGTTTATGGTCAGGGTCCTGAATTTCAACCAGCTCCAAATATGTTCTGCTAAACACTATGGATAAAAATAAATGAGTAACTCAGTATTTCACATCTTTATTTTTTGGCCTTCTCCCAAAAAGAGAAGAGTCGGACACGACTGAGCGACTTCACTTTCACTTTTCACTTTCATGCCCTGGAGAAGGAAATGGCAACCCATTCCAGTGTTCTTGCCTGGAGAATCCCAGGGATGGGGGAGCCTGGTGGGCTGCCGTCTATGGGGTCTCACAGAGTCGGACACGACTGAAGCGACTTAGCAGCAGCATGGAAGCACAGAGTCTTAACCATGGGACCCCCTAGCCAGACCCTTCAGGTAACTCCATCATCCTAATCTAATCACGAGGTAACAGAGCCCCGCCCACCTCCCCTGATTGGATGGAATGTTCTAGTGGTTGTTAACCATTCCGTCACACTCCAAATTATATCCAATGTATAGAAATGAAGAAATATGATATAATTCAGTCTTTGGCATTCCCTATGATCTTAGAAAGATAGACATATGACCATACAACTTTGAGAATATATACTGTTTAAAATACTTAAGCCTATGTTGCCAATGGGAGACAATCTGCATGAGTGGGGGAGGGGGTACATGGAAATATTTGAGCTTTCTGCTCATTTTTGGTGTGAGCTAAAAACTGCTATAAAAATAGATCCTGTTTGAAAACAAAAACAAAAACCTTATGCATTAAAAATGTTCAGGGTCCTGAATTTAAATCAGCTGCAAACTAGTTTTCCTGGCTAAAGAGAAGTTAATAACTCACAGTTTTTAAAAGTCCTTGCTCAAAGACAACAGGGCTCCATAACTGATAATCCAACCCCCAACTCAATACACACACACAAATTAGCCTACGAGTAACCATTCTTTAAAAAGTTTGACTTCCAACTAAAATTTAACATTTTAGAAGTATTTTGTGAATCAGGTACGGTGTCAAGAAATGCTGTTTAACAATTAACTAATCCTCACCCCAACATTCAAATTGGTCCTCAATAGATTTGTCCCATTCAGCAATTCTCTGAGGGATTCCCTGAGTTTTCAGGGAGAAATCAGAACTAAACTGTGTCTTTGCCCTCTGTCCTGAGCCGATCAAATATGTGGACACTGCACAAAACCACTGGAGACAGAGTGTTCCGCAAGATGACTGGAGAAGCAACTGAAGACTAGAATTCCTTCTTCTGTTGGACTTTATACCGTCTCAGGACCCGCTGGCCCTCCAGATAAACCCACCATCCTAACCTAATCACCAATCCCGCCCCCCTGATGGGATGGAATGTTTTATAGGTGCTTACCATTCCTTCATACTTTTCTCTCAAATGTATACATCTGCTCCAATTAGGTTTTGCCAATTTCTATAATATTTAAGACCATAGCTTCCCTGGTGGCACTAGTGGTACAGAACCTGACTGCCAATAATGGAGACCTAAGAGCCGAAGTTTCGATCCCTGGGTTGGGAAGATTCCATGGAGTAGGAAATGGCAACCCATGCCAATATTCTTGCCTGGAAAATCCCATGAACAGAGGAGGCTGGCAGACTATAGTCCATGGGGTTGCAAAGAGTCAGAGATGACTGAAGCAACGTAGCACAACACATACACGATATTAAAACAATACAAGTTTAACTGTGTGATTTTTATTTATTTATTTAATTGTATCTGTTTTGGTTCTCATTGCTGCATCAGCTTCTCCAGTTGAGGTTGTGGTGCTTCTCACTGTGGTGGCTTCTCCAGTTGCTGGCAGGGCCTCTAGGCTCATGAGCTGCAGTAGTTTTGGTGCTCCAGGTTAATTACTCTTTCTACTCCATACCCCACCCCACTCCACACCACCACCTCACCCCATTCCCATTCCCGGGCGTGTGGAATCTTCCCAGGCCACGGATGGAACCTTCCTCCCCTGCATTGGCAGACTCTTAACCACTGGACTGCCAGGGAAGTGTGTGACTATGTAATTTCAACAATATATTTTACATCTAAAATGTCGTGGTCAGAGCGCAGGATGTATAAAGGATTTCCAGACCAAGTATTTCATAAGGGAATCAGTTTATTAAGAAGAAACAGCAGAGATAATGTGGGGACTGCAAACATAGCAGGCTGACCTCCTGTCAGACCAGGGAGAGTTGGTGCTTTTCCCGGGTTAAGAGAAAATTTTTATAGTCTCGAGACAAAAAAAAATTCCTCCTGAAAGGGTGGCATAAGGGGACTGGTTAGGGAGCTATAGGATGAGCACTGGGGTGGTTATTTTTCCTTCATATGGGGTCAGGGAGCTGGCTGGTATGAATCAGGACAGCTCTTGGGAAGAGTTATAGCGGGGCTCAGTTAGTTCCGGAGATGACTGTGGTTCAGGCTCAGCATCTTTGCCCTTGGCACAGGGCTCCACGTGCTCCTCTCTTCTTGCTCCTTAACATCCTGCTCATATCTGACTGACTGACTATCCCCATCTTGGGTCATGAGGACCCAGGTCATTGGGGAAAGGGGCAGTGACCGCTCTGTCTTCTTCAGTCTGGGCAGGGGCAACGTGGGGGCCTGGGTCCCAACGCCCGTTCTCTGTCAGGGAGCGTTTAGGGAGGTAGACAGTGTCCACGGGATGATAAGGTGGCTTGTTCCAGCATCTTCCGGGTGCAAACCAGCTGGTATCCTTGTAGCATCATGTGGCTGCATGAATCCTTTGAATCTGTTGGGAGATGAAGTTAGATAATGTGTTAATGCTGCAGGAGCCAAATAATAAACAAAGGCTATCAGAACTAATGGTCCCAAAAAGGGCAACTGCCCATGTCCATGGGCTTTAAGCTTATAAACGAGATGAGGCTCAAATGCCAGCTGGGGCTCTGACTGCTCTCCGTTTAAATCCTCTTTCAATCTGATGCTTTTCTTTAGAATTTGAAGATCTTCTTCAACTGAGTTGGAGGTACTAAAATAAAAGCAAGTCTCAGTTACTAGCACACAGACTCACCTGGCCTCAGCTGGGGGCATAACATCAAGGGCCCTTCTATTTTGTACCTTCACTAGGGAGCCTGGGACAACTGTTTTGCCTCCGTGGCCTTCCAAGATTCCTGGACCAAGATGGTCAAATTGAGAATGCGCCTCTCCAAGAGGGGTATGCCTGCAAACCAGACAAACTATGGATTATTTCAGGCCTTTCAAGAAGAGGGTTATCATGAGCATATACCACCACCATGCCTCCAGCAATCAGTGGCTCCTCTCTGTCTCTCCTAGATAGGACATAGGGCTTCCTCAAGGAATGATCCAAGATTGGGAATGTTCCCTGAGGAGGCAAGTCCTTTGGAGTCACAAATAGATGCTTTTGGGACCCCAGGAATAATCTTTGCCGGTGCCCCTCCAGTACATGGGAAGATCTATATATACCTCACTATCACATAGAAATGAGAATTCCATGCCCCTTAAGGATATCCCCTTTGTGTGTCCCCAGAGCCAGATCTTGACTTGTTGGGAGCTTTCCTCTGGAAATAGGCTGGGATCACAGGGTCTAGGATTACATTGTGAAGGCTAAACTCCAAAGAAACAATCATCTATACACAAAGGGGAGAATCTGGGTTCTGACTCATTATGAGTGTGATGGGGGATTGGCATGACAGATTTCTGAATATTAATTGGACTATATCATGTTTGGGGGAGAAACTCTTTGGGAGAATAAGCTATGTAGGAATTCAGCAGTCATACCAGTGTCTTCATACTTAGTTCCCAGAGTGGAGCTGTTTATTGGGAGGTGGGCCTCATAAACACAGTATTTTGTTGCATTTTCCCCAACTTTCCTAACACAAAGTAAAATTACCTTTATGTACATAACGTTCCTTTCCTTCTGACTGGGGACCCCATTCCTGGCAATTCTGATTGAAATTGAGAGTATAGTTACGAAAAGAGTCATTTAACCAGCCCAAGATATGTCTCCATCCATACAGGTTTATAAAACAAAGTTGTGCCTTTCCCAAGAGCTTGGAGGTTTTGGCTACATGGCCAGCTAGACCTGAGGCAAATGAGTAAGGGTCCACCTGCTTTTGACTTCTGGAGCAAAGATAACCTTCTCAGAATATTGGCCTGATAGATTGTATAATTGTTTGACAGAGAAGGGGACAGCTAAGAGGTAGAGTTCCTCTAGGTCTGGAGTTCCCTTGGGGGATATCCAACCATTAGTTGTACTAGTTAGTTTTGCAACCTGATTTATAGTGAGTGTCAGTGGATGGTGGGGATATGGAGAAATGAAAGGAAAAAAGCAGAGTCCAGTAACTATAAGGAAGAATGTCACATTCGGGGAAGGAGAGGCAGGATGTGAGTTCATTTTGTGACAATATGCAGAACAGAAGGTGGGCAAGCACAATGAGAAAGATCAGGAGATACAGCAGGCCTAGTGAACTAAGACTCTATAGGGTCTAAGTTCAACAACTGACGGACTTCTTGCGGTGAACAGTCTTGAGAGTCCCTAGGAGGACTTTGTCCCAGGTTAGTTCTAATATGTATTTTCTCTGGTAGTGTAGGGACCTCAGGAGTAACTGAGGTTCCAGGTGATTTATGTCTTACAGGAGTGCTCAATAGAAGTCAAACCCAGAAGGGGAAATGAAAAGGTGGTGTATAGGGGTGCCTCGGAAGAGCAGCTTTAGGAGTCATCTTAAGCTGTACACTTATTAGTAGGAAGTGAGCTTACTGGAGTCAGATCCGGGCCACTTCTGAAATGCCCAAAATGCCCTAGTGAGGTGATCTCTGGAATATCAGGGGACCAAGTCACAGTACCAGAAATGGTGATAAGTGCCAACAGGAGAGAAATCACCCAGCCAAATACAAGGAAAATGGCAAAACTGAAAATCAGTTTTTCAAGATCTACGAACATAAGGAGGGGATATCACTGGATTGTTTTCTGAAAAAGAAACAGAGGCCTTACAGGGTTCACAGCTGTATGCTGGGGCCCGTGATCATTCTGTTTCATTGGAGTTTTGTTCCTCAGGAGGAGGAGCTCTTTTCAGTCTGGTTGGGTGAATCCAGGGGCTGAAACCTTGGGCCTTTGCCGCCGTGGGGGAGGTCACTAGGACTTGGTGTGGCCACTTCCAGGTCAAGCTTAACAGCTTCTGGTCCTGTGGAAGAGGTGTAACATATACCCAATTAACACCTAGTAATCTTTCAGATGTCTCTGAGAAACCAAGTCAGGTTTGGGGTTCTGGTCTTGATATTTCCATATATTTTTTAGGGTTCATTCTAACACTGGGAGATATTGAACCTGATAGAGAGTTTCTGGATCGACCCAGGAAGCTGTCCTCAGAATGAGTCTTCCATGTAAGATTTCATAGGGGTTCAGGTGGTCCTAGATCTTGGGGTTGTTTGGGTTCTTAAGAGGGCAATGGGAAGAAGTCAACTCATGTTCAATGAGTCTCCATGAACTTTTCTTTTTATATAATTTTATTTTTGTCTGGCTCGTGTTTTACTGGGCAACTACATGGAAGGTATAGCATGAGTGTGAAAATATTGAGTCAGAAGCTTCCAGAAATCTAACTGTATTTTTTTTATTTCTGATGGCCTAGGAATGACCTTTGAGTCATCTGAAAGAGTCCTTCCCAGTTTCAGGGAATCACTGAACGGTGAATCACTGGGTTGGTTCCAGGAATCTCTTTCCTTTCTTTTCCTGCTCAAGTGGAATTGTGCCTTGTCCCAGGGTTTTTCCTTCAGTTCAGTTCAGTTCAGTTGCTCAGTCGTGTCCGACTCTCCGCGACCCCATGAATCACAGCACGCCAGGCCTCCCTGTCCATCACCAACTCCCGGAGTACACTCAAACTCATGTCCACAGAGTCGGTGATGCCATCCAGCCATCTCATTCTCCGTCGTCCCCTTCTCCTCCCGCCCCCAACCTTTCCCAGCATCAGAGTCTTTTCCAGTGAGTCAACTCGTCGCATGAGGTGGCCAAAGTATTGCAGTTTCATCTTTAGCATCAGTCCCTCCAATGAACATCCAGGATTGATCTCCTCTAGAATGGACTGGTTGGATCTCCTTGCAGTATAAGGGACTCTAAAGAGTCTTCTCCAACACCACAGTTCAAAAGCATCGATTCTTCGGCGGTCAGCCTTCTTCACAGTCCAACTCTCACATCCATACATGACAACAGGAAAAACCATTGCCTTGACTAGACGGACCTTGGTTGGCAAAGTAATGTCTCTGCTTTTTAATATACTATCAAGGTTGGTCATAACTTTCCTTCCAAGGAGCAAGCGTCTTTTAATTTCCTGGCTGCAATCAGCATCTGCAGTGATTTTGGAGCCCAAGAAAACAAAGTCTGAAACTGTTTCCACTGTTTTTCCATCTATTTCCCATGAAGTGATGGGACCAGATGCCATGATCTTTGTTTTCTGAATGTTGAGCTTCAAGCCAACCTTTTCACTCTCCTCTTTGGAGACTTCCAAACTATGGGACAGCTCACCAGTAGATTCTAGATCTGATGGAGTGTTGGGACTAAACACAACAACAGCAGATAGACATAGGATATGTTGGCAGTTTCTTTCCTATTTATGGCAGAATTCTCTTTTCTGTCTCTTAATATCTATTATGATCATTTTTTTTGCCATCTGTGCAATATTTTTCTGTTGATTGTGTTTGTATTGTATTTTCATTAGATTCTATTTATTTTGTAACTTACCCTTTCTCTCTCTTCAAAGGCACTCCCGGAGCAGAACATCATTGGGCATTTGTACTCCCTCAATCTGAATTGACTTCCAGTGGCCTAGGAGGTGCCTCAGAGTCATCCCAAAGAGTCCTCCCACGTTTCAGGAAATAGCCAAACAGTGAGTCACCCAGCTGATTCCAGGAATCTCTTTCTTTCCTATCTTTTCATGCCCGAGTCACCTGGTTCCTTGTTGCACAGTTTGTGCCTCAGCAGAGTTATTACCAAAGGAGGCTTCCAAGCTTACTATGGGACAATCTCTTACAGTCTATACTACCCATTAGGTCCTAGATGTTGTTGGTTCCAAAGCATAGCACTGGGTTTCAGACAGCAGAATTCAAACCACTGTTTGTAATTCATTTGTGTCAATGCGCTAGACTGTTTGGTTTTAATTTCTGAGCCTATTGTTGAACATTTATGTTTTTCTCCTGGCGGCTCAGAGGGTAAAGCATCTGCCTGCAATGTGGGAGACCCGGGTTCGATCCCTGGGTTGGGAAGACCTCCTGGAGAAGGAAACGGTAACCCACTCCAATACTCTTGCCTGGAGAATCCCATAGATGAAGGAGCCTGGTAGGCTACAGTCCATGGGGTCGCAAAGAGTCGGACACGACTGAGCGACTTCACTTCACTTCACTTCTTCCACTATCAATGCTCCCATGAACACACTCCCTGCAGTATTAAACAGAAAATGAGGAGTTGAATTGCTCAAACATCTTTTTCATGAATCTGCAGGTTCAGTTCCTGTGAACTGGTTAAGACAAAATACTCTAACTTTAGAGGAGAATCTCCAGTTCCCACTTCATAGTCATACTGGGTAACTTTTGAATTTTTACTTGCACATGAAATCATGGTGATGTTTTTATTTGCAATTACTTTGTTATTAGCAATGCTGTATACAATGTAACATAGTATTCATCATATGAGTTTATTAACCTGTAAGTTGTTTTTTCAATTTTTTTCCAATTGATTGTGAATCGCTTTCCTTTTGTTTGGAATTGATAGAAAAAAAATTTCTATATGTGGCTACAATTTCTTTCTGAATAGTGTGCTTCCATTTTATAACTGGTTTTAATGATATTTTCAGACAGATTATACCACTTCATAAGTTACAAGAAGTAGCTTTAATATAGGAATTTTGTTTAAATCCTGGCTCAAAAACCTACCAAACAAAACCCAATAAAATGTGTTTGAGTAAATTGGAAGAATGTGAATACGAACTGTGTTTTAAATGATATTTTTTTTAATTTGTAAATAACTTTTTGTTTTAAAAGCTGAGAAGCTTTGTCTTTCATTCTTTAAATAATTACGTCTTAGAACTGATTTTATAGCATCTGCATTATTCACTAGACAAATACAAATCTATAACGACTTGCATTAAAGTTTATCAGCTTCATTTCCAACCCAACACCCACCCAAAGAAGAAGTTTGAAAGGGATGCTTCTAGACTGGAAAAATATTGAACAGGCTGAAATTGTCTAAACGGTAAACAAAGATTAACTTTATTGTCCTGTATCAGGTTCCCCAGTACAACCACAAACAAGGCTCCTAATCTCACGAGAAGTAGGCATAATCCAATCAGCCAATAGGAACAAGCCACGCCCCCTGAGGTTCTAATAAAAGGCCAGTTCATGCCTCCCGTGGACTCATCTCACTCTGAACCTCTCTGAGAGCAGGCTCTTCTTTTGGAGCTCCAGATGGAATCCGGCACAGAAGACCTGCACCCCCACAGCCCTTCCATGGAACAACCCACTGACCAGACCCCCTCTCAACAGGACTCCTTTGAAGAAAAGAGCTCTGATGTGGAGGAGAAACTCTCTGAAGGGAAAGGCGACATAGTCTCTTCCCAACTCCAACAGAACTCCATGGAAGAAAGAAGCTCAGATGGGGAGGAGAAACGATCCGAAGAAAAAGGCAAGACCGTCTCTTTCCACTTAGACAGCCACATCCACAGGCCAGATAGGAACCTGAGCTGTTGGTCTGGTGTGGAAAGGAGGAATGGAATCAGGGAGATCTAATTTGTGGGTATTTTATTTGGAGATTGGTGATAGGAGACGAACCCCAGTCCTATGAGGGCTTTGAGTACTGTGGCTATGATCCCCCAGAACTGTATGGCTCCAGTTAGTATAGGACGCGTCTGCAGGGCCTCAATTGAGAGATTTGCCCAAAAATAAGGCAAGGGATGGACTGAGCACTTCAGTGTCCCTCAAGGAGGGTAGTCATCTCATTCCCTCTTTTTTCCAGGGTCAGAGCTCGAGATGGATGAGAAAGAGAATTCGAAGGAAAACGAGACCCAAGACAGAAACAGACGCCCTGCTCCTTCAGGTAAGACTTCATTTTTCTGGAGAAGAGGGACAGGACAGGGGGTACCTCAGTCTCCCTGGGCAGGGAGCTAGGTGAGCTTTGGCCGCCAGGCGTTGCCCATCCTGAACTCCAGGATGCGTAGTGGGCAAACCAGCTTTGGTTGCGATCTTGGCTTCTTGTGTGTCGGGGATCTGCTAGGTTGCCAGGGCACCGGTTGCAAGCAGTCACTCAAAACTCTCACCTGATCCACAGATTCAGAACGCGGTTCCAGTTCCGAGAGTTCCAGAAAGCGGAAGATGGATTCCAGGGACCGCACCTGCGATGAAACAGGTAGGATCTTGCTTTTAGGTCTCGAGGTGTGTGAAGAGAAAACAGGTGACCTGTCCAGTGAGTGGGCACAAAGGGGGTTGTCCAACGGCTGAAGGCGTTTAGAAACTCTGGGATCCAAGGAGCATTTGAGCGCCCAAAATGGGCGTAGCATCACCTCGTTCTAGAGCTGAGGGGGCGGCGCAGGAGAGGTGGGGTGTACCTGAAGGCGAGTGGTGAGGTGCCTGGGATGGGGGGGATCCTTGGGAATTGATGTGTCAGGTCTCTCACCCGCATGCTTTGTCTGTAGGGGCCTCTCCAGATGAACCCAGTGTGACTTCGGAAAACAAGAAATGGAAGGTGCTTGAGTCTGGCCGCAGCAGCTCCAGCGAAGAGACCCGGGCTCCTCGCTCCAGAAAACCCCACCCGAGGCGCCCTGGGCGCAGCCGGTGGCCCAGATTCAGGTCCCCCGAAAACCAGCCGCCTCCACTCCGGAAAAGCCTCGTGACCTCCCTGCGCTATATGTCCGAGGCCATTTATCAGAGCATAGTCCACATGCACAAGCAGCCGGGCTATTCCCTGCAGTGCTGGCAGCAGCTGGCCCAGCTCCGGGGCCCTCTGTGGGCCGCGGCGCAGACCACGTACGCCATGGCCAACCAGGCGGCCTATGCCTTCCCCGCCGAGGGCTGGCTATCCCCGGCCCCAGCGCAGGGTACCCTGGGGCCAACCAAGGATGGGGGAGAAGGGCCGAGCTCCGAGGCCAGTCCACCTCTTCCCTAGACGTCAGAGCGTCAGAAGCTTGATTTGAGCCAGGGGGACCCAAGCCTGCTCATCAGAGACCACAGCTCTGACAGTGAGAGCCAAGCCTTGAAACCCCTTAGATTCTCCAAGATAACCAGCAGGGCAGATTGTTTGTCACAAACCCGGGGTGGTGATAGGAAAGGAACTTGAGAAATGGACTCAGAATGGTGAAATCTGGGTTTCCTTGAGGACTCAGATTACAGAGTTTAAAATTCATGCTAGACAATGCATGCACTTTGAGTATCTTGAAAAAACCAAGTTGGTGTATTAATAACCACCACCCTTCCCGCCTAACTACCCACCACTCGCACCACCTCCACCCACCCTGCCTTGCCAACTCCCAGGCCCCTTGCCTCTCTGGAGGGCTAAAGCTGAGGTGTATGTACCACACTGGCATTATTTTATAATAAGAGCAAATATCAGGATGTAATTCACATGTATTTGCACACTTTGCAGTGTAGCACTGAAAACATGTTCATATCCTTTTTTTTTTTTTTTCTGAAAAAGCACTAGATCTTTACTCATTCACCCCCAGTCCATGGAGGCAGATATTCACAAAGCTTTAATAAGAATCTGTCTTGGGAAATGTTTATAGTTTTCAGTTTGATGAAACGATGGTGATGCCACCACATAATTTTGTTTAATTTAGGTAAAACCTAAGTCAAGATATATGAAAAGGTTTCTTGACCTCGTGTATTTATTCTTATGTACCTACTTTTAGATTTTCTCCTACTTCATAGATTTCAAATTGCCATGGTTTCATAGAGGATATTGAATCTCATATATATATTGTTGTTGGCTTTATATATTATTGTATTTAATTCCATATAGTTTTGATTTGCATTTTACACTGGGATCATATAGTCTCAGCATATAAATGTATATCATTTTTATGTAACAGAAATGAAATTAAAGTTTCAGAAATCTGTTTTAGCCTTTGTCAGTCTTATTTCCATATCACTTAGTGACAAAATAAACAGTAAAGTTTTGGGGGAAGGAAATGGCAACCTACTCTAGTATTCTTGCCTGGGAAATCCCATGGACTGAGGAGCCTAGGGACTGCAAGAGTCAGACACAACTTAGCGACTAAACCACCACCATGGTGATGGAAATTAACTGTAAGTATAATGGTAATAAAAAAAAATAGTAATAACACAGAGACACGCACACACATTCACAGAGCTCAAATATATCCACATTGTTAGGCAACAGAGCTCCAGAACTTTCTCACCTTGAAAAACTGAAACTCTGTACCCATTAAATTACTCTCTGGTTCTCCCTCCCCTCTGTCCCTGGTAACTACCATTCTACTCTTTCTGTAACTATGAATTTGACTACTCTAGATATTTCAATAAGTGAAATCATATGATACTTGTGTTATTGTGACTGGCATAGTTTGCTCAGCATAATGTCCTCAAGGTGCATCCATTCTGTAGCATGTGGCAAGATTTCCTTTCTTTCTAAGGCTGAATACTATCCCTTTGTATGTTTCTGTCACTCAGCATAATGCCTTTGGTATTCAATCATGTTTTTGCACAGAGTAAGAGTTTATTATTTTTCATTGCTGACTGCCATTCAGTTTTACAGATTGACTAGTGGTCGTTTATCTATCCACCATTTGTTGGACATTTGGGTTCCTTCCAGCTTTGGGGCATGCGTGTGTGCTGAGTCGCTTCAGCCGAGTCCGACTCTTTGTGACCCCGTGGTCTGTAGCCTGCCAGGCTCCTCTGTCCATGGGATTCTCCAGGCAAGAACCCTGGAGTGGTTTGCCCTGCTCTCTTCCAGGGGATCTCCCTAACCCAGGGATCAAACCCACATCTCTTGCATCACCTGCATTGGCAAGCAGGTTCTTTACCACCAGGGAAGCCCTCTGTTTTAGAGACAACATAAATCTATAAACATGCCACATAGGTCTGTTTTTGGTGATGTAAAATTATTTATTTTCATGGGTAAATATTTGAGATATTCTGCAAACTGTACCATTTATAGCATTCATTCTTTAGATTAAAATTTTAGATTCCATCTGAAATGAGGTCACAGTTTCATAAGCCATGGAATGTTCACAAAACAAAACTTTTGAGCACTATCAGCATACCACGAAACCCAAAATTTTCATGGAAGTTGCATCAGTAAACATCTGTCAAAACAGGAGAACAGAGATGCTATTGAATTAGTCCCATGTGAACAAATGGATGTTTTATCTGTTCCCTCTCCTGATGTGATGATCCTAGAAGAGACAGAATCCATTCATAAATTTTAGGAAAATTTATTCTGCTTCCAAGCATTTACCCAGATAGCCTAGGTTAACTGTAGAGTTGTCAGAATGGCTCTGGGGCAGTGTGGAGGGCAGCTGTGAAAATTTCATCTTATCACTGTCACCTGGATCTAGATCAGGCTCTTGGAGTCAGTCACCCTACAATAAACTGATTCACTGATTACATAGAGATCCTTGCCTCCCTGCTTTGGTCTCAAGATGCCTTCTTGTTTCATTGGGCTTTTCATTCCCTCTGACATCCAATATAATGCAATCACATGAGATCTAATCATGGGTGTCCATGGGAATTGACCTGGCAGATCTCATCTACAAGACCGGAAGAGAAATTTATTTCCTGTTTACTTTTCATTTACATTTTCATTTGATCACATATGTATCTGATACACAACTATAACTTGATTTTTGTCTTTCCCAGCATTTTTAAAAATTTTAACACATATATACATACTTTTAACACTAAATATTATTTTCTGTGAGTGCAAAATGTTTATATACATGTCCTTCAGTTCAGTTCAGTTCAGTCGCTCAGTCGTGTCCGACTCTCCGCGACCCCATGAATCACAGCACGCCAGGCCTCCCTGTCCATCACCAACTCCCGGAGTTCACTCAAACTCATGTCCAGAGTCGGTGATGCCATCCAGCCATCTCATTCTCTGTCGTCCCCTTCTCCTCCCACCCCCAACCTTTCCTAGCATCAGAGTCTTTTCCAGTGAGTCAACTTGTCGCATGAGGTGGCCAAAGTACTGCAGTTTCAGCTTTAGCCTCAGTCCTTCTAATGAACACCCAGGATTGATCTCTTTTAGAATGGACTGGTTGGATCTCCTTGCAGTCCAAGGGACTCTCAAGGGTCTTCTCCAACACCACAGTTCAAAAGCATCAATTCTTCGGCAATCAGCTTTCTTCACAGTCCAACTCTCACATCCATACATGACCACGGGAAAAACCATAGCCTTGACTAGACGGACCTTTGTTGGCAAAGTAATGTCTCTGCTTTTTAATATACTATCAAGGTTGGTCATAACTTTCCTTCCAAGGATTAAGCGTCTCTTAATTTCATGGCTGCAATCAGTATCTGCAGTGATTTTGGAGCCCTCCCCCCAAAAAATAAAGTCTGACACTGTTTCCACTGTTTTTCTATTTCCCATGCTATCTAATTTTGTATCATGACTTATCTCCCAATTGTTTTAGAGATTTTCTTCTTACACATGTACCTCTAGTTCATTGAGCTTCATCACTGTGTAACATTCCAATTCTCTCATAACCTGGTTGGTTTTTCTGGGGTCCAAGCTCCTATTCCAAAATTTTGTATGGAACCCCCACTCAAAGTTGCCTTATTAACATAATAACAAAAACACATATGTTATTCAGGTAACTCCAATCGTGTTTGTTTATTTTTAATTGAAGGGTAGTTGATTTACAATGTTGTATCCATTTCTGCTGTAGAGCACAGTGTTCAGTTAGTGGAAACTTCAAAGGTTTTTGGAGTTTTGCACCAGAGTCTTGGACAAAGGAGATATGTTTATTCTCAACTGACAAATCATTCAGAAATATGCCAAAGTGTATAAGAAAAGTTAATAAGCAGCAAAACTACAGTGAAGATAACAACATTAATAGTTGATATTTGGGAAGTGGAAATTTCTATCGAAATTGTCTTATTTTTCAAATCCAGTAGCCTGATACAAGTCAAAGAAAAAAAATTTATACTATATATATATACATATAGTTGAATTCCTTCCTAAAGCTTCTTTCTCAAGCACCTGACTATAGCCTACTCCTTGTGCACAGTCTCCAAAGGCGTCCCTTGGACAATGACACATTTAGGGTTGAAATTTTTCCTCACTTAGTTCCTGATGCCTCCAAGTGAATGGGAAACAGAAATTTAAATTATGCTCTGGAGGGAAAGTGAAGTGAAAGTTGTTCAGAAGTGTTCGACTCTTTGCAACCCATGGACTGTAGGCCAGAATACTGGAATGGGTAGTCTTTCCCTTCTCAAGAGGATCTTCCCAACCCAGGGATCGAACCCAGGTCTCCCACATTGCAGGTGGATTCTTTACCAGCTGAGCCACAAGGGAAGCCCAGGAGGGAAGTGAGTATAAAATTGCACATTCCCCACATGCACAATTCTGCATTTCCTGTCACACTACCAGTTTCCATCACCAGCTCTAAAACTCAAGCTTTTGGTTAAGTAAATAAAAAGCTGTGGGACTTCCTTGGTAGTCCAGTGGTTAAGAATCTGCCTTCCAATGCAGGGGACAAGGGTTCAATCCCTGATCAGGGAGGATTCCACATGCCACAGGGCAGCTAAGCCCCTGCACCACCACTACCGAAGCCAGAAAGGTCTAGATTGCAGGCTTGGCAACAACAGAAGCCACTGCAAGGAGAAGCCCACACAAGGAAACTACAGAAAAGCCAAGGAGTAAGGAAGACCCAGCACAGTCAAAAATAAATAAATTTAAAATAAATAATCCTGGTGCCTCAGAGGGTAAAAAGTCTGCCTGCAATGCAGGGGACGCGGGCTCGATCCCTGGGTCGGGAAGATCCCCTGGACAAGGAAACGGCAACCCACTCCAGTATCCTTGCCTGGAGAATCCCCATGGACAGCGGAACCTGGCCGGCTACAGTCCATGGGATCGCAAAGAGTTGGAGACGACTGAGCAACTTCACTTTCACTTTCAAAAAGGCGTAACTACCTGAGGTCTCAAGTTCCGGGGTCCAACCCCGCCCACAGCGCCAAGCCCCGCCCCAGGTCCAAGGCTCCTGCATCCTCGCTGCTCAGAGGATCCAGTTTCTTCATCTGCTGGCTCTTTTCACGTAAGTGGGTGCGGGGGTAGCGGGGAGTGAAAGTGTTAGTCGCTCAGTAGTGTCCGACTCTGTTCGACCCCACGGACTGCAGTCCACCACGTTTCTCTGTCCGTTTCTCAACTTCCAGCTTCTAATAGAAGTGGCTTGCGCATCTCTAATTCTGCACCGAGGCCTGGCTTGAAAGGACAGCAGACAAGTGCAGAGGATCCAAAGTAGAGAAACCTGTCCAGAGGGAAGAGGAGCAGACTAGAGACTCCCAGGGGCCGGTCCGAGGACCAGACCGATGACCACAGGCGGAGCCCCCTCCATCCTCCCGAAAGCCACAGCCCCGCCCCCCGGCGCCCCAGGCCCCGCCCCACACCATTGAGCACGCGCAGTTCCCTGAAGACCCGGAAGTGATTTCCGCGGAACAACGGGTACTCTCGGAAGAGAAAGTCTTGGTTTGGTTGGTGACCGCGCTATGCGTTCTTCGGGCATCACTTCCCCCGCACCGGGCTTTCGGAGCGGCTCCCAGTAAGTTGAAACCCCTGAACGCGGTCGTCGCTCTCGCTCTGAGCCCTCTCATTTCGCCTGTCGCGGCGCCACCTGAAGACTCTTTTGGTCCTGGCAGTCTGGGCCCGGTTCCTGTTAAAATCGCTCTGAGGCAGGCACCGGCCCCAGCTTTCTGCCTTCGGTCCGTATAGACGCTGACCTCCTACCGCGCTGTTTTCCTGCTCTGATTCCTTTTCTCAAACCTCTATCCGACTCCTGGCTCCCCTACCCGATCTCACCCTCCTCGGCCCGATTTCATTCTGACAAGTACTCACTCCTGGAGGATGAATCACCCTTGACCTCCCTCTAAGGAGAGCGAAGAGGGAATACTGAGGCAGAAGCTTCTGCAACTAGTGAGGCATCAGAAATATTGTGCAGGAAGAACGTCAGGTATTGCAACAGGGCGAGGCCAGTCTGTGGGAGGAGGAATAGAAAGAGAAGGAAACAAAATGATGCGCAGAAAAGAGAGGAAGAAACGCAGAAATGGACAGAGGAGAAGAGAGAGACAGAAGGATCCAGGGAGATATACAGAGAAAAAAAAAGCACATAGTGGTAGAGAAAGCGGGGGTACTCAAACCTAGTGAGTATTGAGTAGCTTGGATATGGACTGTTAAGTTCTGAAGTAGTGAATTTGTGGCTCTATAACCTAATTTTTATAAAATTTGTTGACTTGTGTAAATTATGCAGAAAAGATGAGCGTTGCAAAACCAGGTGTTGGAATCAGATGATAATTCTATTTGCAGTCCCTATTCAACCAGGAGGCAGAGGCTTAGCTCAGTCACTTCCAGGTCCTCCTCCAAGAAATGGAAGACGACTTTCTTTCACCAAATAGTGCTTTTTTTTAAATGACTATTTTTAAAATTAACTTATTTATTTTTGTTTTTGGCTGTGCTTGGTCTTCCTTGCTTGCTAGGGCTTTCTCTAGTTTTGGCAAGCAGGAGCTACTGTTACTCGTGGTGCAAGGGACTTCTCATTGCAGTGGCTTTTCTTGTTGCGGAGCACAGGCTTTAGAGCTTGCGGGCTTCAGCAGTTGCAGCGCGTGGTCTCAGTAGTTGTGCGCACCAGCTTAGGTGCCCTGAGGCACGTGGGATCCTCCTGGACCATAGATTAAACCCGTATCCCCAGCACTGGCAGGCAGACTCCCAAACGTTAGACCACCAGGGAAGCCCACTAAAATGGCCATTGTTAACGGTACTGCTTTCCTCTCCTTTAAATTTACAGATTATTTTCCCTTTTAATTTGATTGTTCACATTATGAGGTTTACGTGCTTTATATCCTAACTTGGAGGTCTTCTTTGATGTCAGGTAAATAACTTTACAGTATTTCACTAGGCCTGTGGTTATGGATGTTGATAATCTTTTAAAACTCAAAACCTAGATTCACCAGTTACTTTGGTATTTAACAGCTTTATTCTTCCCTTAAAAGATCTGCTAAGCTAGTGAGCTCTGAGCTGAAGTCTCCAGCTAAGAATTGAATAGATGTTCCTCGCTCGTCCCCTTCATCCTTTTCCTGCAGATGTTGAAGGATGGGCTGGATTCATGTGGCTTGCATTTTTTGTTCTGTTTTTTTCTACAGTAGAGGAATTAAATATTTGTCTTTCATTAAACCCCGAAAAAGAAGCCTCTCTCACTAAGAAATAAATAAGGTAATCCGAAAATAGGACAAACTCTTTCTACTTAAACCTATACAGGCCACCACTTACACTCAGTTCTGCTCACTCAAGTCACACTTCTTCAAAGTAACTTGGTAAATCCCTTCCCCTGTGAGACGCATGCACCACCTGTAACGTAGAGAAGTAAAGTAGACCCGGTTTTCTGAGTCTGAGCAAATGAGATCCTCTGAGAGAAATGATTTTCAAAGTTGGTCTTGTGTTTGCATCTGGTGGTTTTCTGGGATGAGTGGCCAGTTACAATGAGAATTTGAAGTGTGCCACAGTCCTCCAACAATTATGAAAAACTTAAGAAAAGGGCAGAGGGCATAGGCCCAGAGATAAAGACATAACTTTTCTCTTAGTTTGTGTTTATCTCTGTATCATAACATGAAGTCTTTTTCTTAAGACTTATTGTGATCATTTCATAATGTTCGAAAATGTGAAATCACTCTGTAGTATACTCAAAACTAACATAGTATTGTACATCAATTATATTTCCACAAAATAGGGAAAAAAAAGTTAAAGTGACTTTGTTGTTGTTGTTCAGTTGCTCAGTCATGTCTGACTCTTTGCGACCCCAAGGTCGGTAGCCCACCAGGCTCCTCTGTCCATGGGATTCTCCAGGCAATAATGTTGGAATGGGATGCCATTTCCTTCTCCAGAGGATCTTCCTGACCGAGGGATGGAACCCACTTCTCCTGCATTGGCAGGCAGATTCTTTACCACTGAGCCATCAGGGAAGCCCTAGTGTGACTTTAGAATAATTGCTGAATTACAGTCTTCACATAAACATTGGAGCACAGTAACTAAGTGCAAAAAAACAGTATTTATTGGTTTGTGACATTTGTCGTAAAAAAATACAAAGTATATTTTACTGAAGGCAGAGATTATGAACAAAAAATTAAGCAAGCAAGAATACTGGAGTGGGTTGCCATACCCTCCTCCAGGGGATCTTCCTGACCAGGGATCAAACCTGGGTCTCCTTTATTGCAGGCAGATTCTTTACTGAGTCACCAAGGAAACCCAGACTGTTGGGTGGATGAGCATCTTATCCTGCATCAGCCAGTCCTTGGATGCTGGCTGCCCAGGGAGGAGGCGGGAACTGGGAGAAGACAGTTTCCTTTGGCTGAATGCCATATGGACTAAGGACGGTGCGGTTGCAGCAGAGTTGGGGTTCCAGCAGGAGAAAGGGTTGAAGAAAGGGGTGAAAATTCACATTTTGGTCTCCTGATAGTAGTTCATTGTCTCTGATCCCTCATGTCACTGGGGACCTTCTTTCCCCCAGAGGAAGTTTCTTTCTGTGTGGATACTTGTGGCAGGGGAGGGAGGTTTGTTGATTCTAAACATTAAAAGATGTTTTTTTTTTTGTCACACAGAATAATCTTACCTGAGAAAGAAGCTCAGAGGAAGATGAAAGAAAGGAGAGGGGATGGCCCTTTCCCAGGTAAAGGTCATATTCTTTGTTGATCTGTTAACTCTTTCCTAGAATGACACGAATTGGATTTGTTAAACTTCTCTATGAATTTTCCTGCCTAAAATATTTAATCACACACAGGGCCTTCCCTGAATCTTCTCTCATCTCCCTGCAGATTTCCTCCTCCATGTGACTTAGTGACCTGGCATTTGGGAAGAGGGTCCTTTTAGGCGATCCTCCTGTGAAAGGTTTTGTACTTAGACATGGATTGGAGGTGGGAGTAGGCTCTGTGGTGTCAGTGAGGTAGGGCAGTAAAGATTGTTCAGAGAACCCTTCTGCAAGCCCTTTCAGCTCCATGTAAACCAGGATCAAAGAGACTGCGTATGATGAGTGACGATCCAGTGCTCACAATACCTGAAGAAGTCTGAAAGGAAGACTGATATGGGGAAACATGCATTGAAGTTGAGTGAATCATTGTGTTTCTGACTCGAAAATATCAGTACTTTAAAATGGGAAGTTCCAAAATGGAAACAGGATGTAGAAGAGGGTGTTTTAGTACATGTGCTGTGCTAAGTCACTTCAGTCGTGTCCAACTCTTTGCAACCCCATGGACTGTAGCTGCCAGGCTCCTCTGTCCATGTCCTCCAGGCAAGAATACCAGAGTGGGTTGCCATTGCCTTCTCCAGGGGATCTTCCTGATCCAGGGATTGAACCTTAGTCTCTTATATCTCCTGCATTGGCAGGTGGGTTCTTTACTACTAGCGCCACCTGGGAAGTCATGTTTTAGTACATAAGTAGTTGTAAAAAATGGAATTAGCTTAATTGCCTAACAGGAAAAGCTCTGTATATCATTCATACCACATTAATGGCCGAAAGACCTAGGTATTCCAGTAGGGACTCTCATGTAGGAGGTGTTTTTGATTAAAATGGTTATAATTCAGCCAAGACATAGGAACAGAAATTTATGCCATGAGAAATACTGGAGCCATGATCTGATTCTACCATTATAGTTATTCAGTGTTGTATATTGGTAAAAAAAGAATGCTTGCTAACCATCATCTGAGCCTTCAGCAAGTTATAGTCATAACATCAGAGATCACAGATCACCATAACAAATAGTGTTATATTTTTTTGTATTAAACATCTCATGTATATACACTTGTGATTCAACTCTACATAGTGATGCAAATTTGAGGCTTAAGTAAAATATCCCTTTCTCTGTCACGTCTTCCAGCATCACTTAATGTCTCCATCAGGAACAACTCTTTGTTCTCAACCCAAATCTTAATAAAAATGCATCTTATATTGTAATGTGATTTTAGAAAATATTTTTCAGTAAATGTTTTCTTATGGTATTTATTCTGCAAGTTTAAATATTCACATGCCATACATGTTGGAGTTATTTTCACTTTAGTAAACATAGAGCTATGGTTTTTCCAGTGGTCATGTATGGATGTGAGAGTTGGACTGTGAAGAAAGCTGATCGCCGAAGAATTGGTACTTTTGAACTGTGGTGCTGGAGAAGACTCTTGAGAGTCCCTTGGACTGCAAGGAGATCCAACCAGTCCATTCTAAAAGAGATCAATCCTGGGTGTTCTTTGGAAGGACTGATGCTAAAGCTGAAACTGCAATACTTTGGCCACCTCATGCGACAAGTTGACTCACTGGAAAAGACTCTGATGCTGGGAGTGATTGGGGGCGGGAGGAGAAGGGGACGACAGAGAATGAGATGGCTGCATGGCATCACCGACTCTGTGGACATGAGTTTGAGTGAACTCTGGGAGCTGGTGATGGACAGGGAGGCCTGGCGTGCTGTGATTCATGGGTTCGCAAAGAGTCAGACACGACTGCGCGACTGAACTGAACTGAACTGAAACATAGAGGTGATTTTCCTTTTCACATCCTCATTGGATCATTCTCCTCATGAAGACACAAGGGTTTCACATCTGTTACTGTTATAAAAGATTTCACAGTGGCTGCTCTTGAGCAGGCCAGCTTCAGTACAGATGCCTAAGGATTTCTCCATATTGGGCAGCTTAAGCATGTTGTTGTTGTAGTTGTTTAGTCACCAAGTTGTGTTCAATTCTTTTGCGATTCCGTGGACTGTAGCCTGCCAAGCTCCTCTGTCCATGGGATTCTCCAGGCAAGAATACTGGAGCGGGTTGCCATTTCCTTCACCAGAGCTTAAGCATGATTACTGCATTAATGATGGTGTTTCTAAGGCAGAACAGAAGTTGCAAGTACTAAATAAAGATTTTAAATCAACCATCTTAAACATCCTTAGAGAGCTACGGGGAGCCACGGACAAAGAACTAAAGGAAAGTGGGAGAACTGTGTTTAAACAAATAGAAAATATTAATAAAGGGTCTTTCTTGGTGGTCCAGTGGTTAAGACTATGCACTTCCCTGTAGGGCCTGGCACAGGTTCAATCCCTGGTCAGGGAACTAAAATTTAAGATCCCATGTACCACAAGATGCAGGCAAAAAAATAAGTTGAGAATAGGTATTCGCACACATACTTGTACATGAAAGTTCCAGCAGAACTGTTAAAATTAGGAAAGAAGTGGTTACAAACTAAATGGCCATCAGGGGATGAGTGGATACATAAAACATGTTGTATTCATAGAATTAACAATTATTCAGCCCTGAAAAAGGAATACTTTAGGAATGTAGTACTGATGCCATGTCATGGATAAAGTGAAAAACCATTGTAAGTGGAAGAAACCATATAGAAAACTCACATTTCGTACCATTGCATTTATATGAAAATATCACAAGTAGGTAAATGTATAATGACAGTAAGCATTATGGTATACAGGGATGGCGGGCAAAGAGGAACGGGAAGAGATTGTTAAATGGATAAATTTCCTTTAACAATGATAAAATGTTTTTGAACTAGGTAGGCAAGTATTTGTTCAATATTGTGAGGGTACTAAATGCCACTCATTGCATGGTACCTTAAAATAGCTAACTTTTTGTTACATGAATTTCACCTCAGTTGAAAAAAAATTGAGAAAAGTAACTTGCTCAAAATTATCTTATGGGTCAGTCAGGACATTTGCTCCAGCCAAGTCAATTCTTGCACACATTTTTTTTCTGTAATTTTGTGTCAGACTCGGAGCTTGCTCCTTGTCCACTTGGCAAAATGTGCTTTCCTTTCAGGGATTATTTACATTCAGGGATGTGGCCATCGAATTTTCTCAGGAGGAGTAGGAATGCCTGGCCCCTTCTCAGAGGGCTCTCTACCGGGACGTGATGCTGGAGACCTACAGGAACCTGGTCTCCCTGGGTGAGGATTACTT
Source organism: Moschus berezovskii (assembly GCF_049115385.1). NCBI lineage: Eukaryota > Metazoa > Chordata > Mammalia > Artiodactyla > Moschidae > Moschus > Moschus berezovskii. The sequence continues at coordinate 5,027,621 of NC_142481.1, forward strand.
CTCTTCGAAAGTTGGTAACTAGTTCTGTGTATCTTTGAGTTTTCCCTTCTGAGTCCTAGACTTGGGATCCCCTGGCATGCTTGTTAAAGTTTCAAATCCCTGTTCTTAAGAGAGTGATTGAAGCTGTTTGGATTCAGAATGAAAAGACTTCATGACATGGCTTATCACTCTGTAACTTCTCATTTCTTCAGAAGTTGGGCATTTGTGCTTGATCAGTGGTGGTTGCAGAATATTAGTAGTCAGAAAGCGTTACAGCACATTTTTTTTAAAAGATCTCAATCTGTGTTTCCACCCTTGTGTTTCTGATTCAATAGTTCTTAAAAGTTAATTAGATAATCTGCACGCTGTGCTGTGGTGTGCTTAGTGGCTCAGTTGTGTCTGACTCTTTGCGACCCCATGGGATTTTCCAGGCAAGAATACTGAAGTGGGTTGCCATCCCCTCCAGGGGATCTCCCAAACCCAGGGATCGAACCCAGGTCTCCCACATTGCAGGCAGATTCTTTACCATCTGAGCCACCAGGGAAGCCCATGAATACCGGAGTGGGTAGCCTATCCCTTCTGCAGTGGATTTTCCTGACCCTACTTAATCTAAAACTTCAGGAGGCAGTCAGTTGACTAATTTTTATGATACATTTCTAGACCCATCTATAATTTTCTTTCTTAGCTGAACAAAGAGGTGGGCATGTGTTCTGTAATAGCCTAGCATGTCGTGTCCCATTTTACTTTATGAATTGAAATCTCTTTTAAGCTGAATGTTATCTTCATCTTAGAGCAAGGGAAAGAGGCCTGGACTTTGGAAGGCAAAGTGAAAATCGGGGAAAATCAGACAAGTATGAATGGACTGAAATGTGAATACAGATAGGAGCTCAAGTGGGCACAGAGTAAACTGCTCCATTAAATATTGCTTGGGAAATTATCCTTAAATGGGAATTATCTGTAGAAAAATAACTGTTTGTTTCTTAACGGATCTCAAAGGAGATCCATCCCATACACTCAAACTTGTCACTCTCTTGTTCAAATATATAAAAGTTTAAACTCCATTCTACCATGATGCTGTGGCTCATTCAGAGCTGAGGAAGGGCTTTGTTGTGACCTACAACATGCTATTTTCTATTTTCTAATGGACACCGCTGACCATTTCGGTGCTTTGGTTTGAGAGGGACTGAGATGGCTCCCTCAAGAGTCAGCTTTCCTCTCGATCTCTCTTGGTTTTCAGTTAATATATATCAAGTTCTCTGTTGTCCTGACCCTAGGACTGTTTCGTTTGTTCCCTTTCACATTTTATATCCTTGAGAGAACTTCTCAGAAGATAGACAAACTTCAGTAATTCTCAAAATATATTTCACTTTTCCTATAATATATTCCTTCTGGAATGTATATTCTTTCTTCTGTTTTTGTGGAAGAATCCTTTAGAATGCCAGAAACTGTTATTTGGCATAATTGCGGTTATTTATTAACCTGCTAGATTTATCATGGGTTGCATGCGTGCATGCCTGCTAAGTTGCATCAGTTGTGTCTGATCCTTTGCAACTCTATGAACTGTAACCCACCGGGCTCCTCTGCCCATGGGGTTCTCCAGGCAAGCATCCTTGAATGAGTTGCCAAGCCCTCCTCCAGGGGATCTTCCTGACCCAGTGATCAAACCCACATCACTTAGCATTAGCAGGTGGGTTCTTTACCACTAGTGCCACCTGGGAAACCCATTGTGATGTATAGACTTTTAAAAATATTATTTTTCTTATATCATATTGCCACATGTTATTAAACACATTTTTTGTATAATTATGTAATTCAGTATATTTATTTTCCAGATTATCTTATAGGAATCCTTTCTGCTGGATTTGCAATTAACAAATTTATAACATGGTTTATAACATAAATGGCATTATTTTGAAAGAGGGATAATTTAGGTATGGCATTGGGTTTTTTTTCTTTTTGCAGCTTAAGGCAGTTGTGAAATAATGTAGCTTTTTACAACTGTGTATTCGATAGTATTTTTTCATTTGGTGAAATTTTAACTGTTAATGTTTTTGGCATTGTGCTTTGTACCATTTATTAAATAAAAATTTTAAAATAAATAAATAATTTTTTTTCTTATATTGCCACATGTTATTAAACACGTTTTTTGTATAATTATGTAATTCAATATATTTATTTTCCAGATTATCTTATAGGAATCCTTTCTGCTGGATTTACAATTAACAAATTATCACCAAGAGAGAACACTAATTTAGGAGAATTATATGGAAATGAAAACCATGGCATCAAGGATTTTGACCTCAAGGAAGTCTGTGAAAATATGCAGAAGAGTGAGAGTGAGTGGGGATATGATGCAAGAAATAACAAAGAAGTGCTTTTGACCCATAACAAAAATCTCAGTCAGAGAGAAGATCAGGATATTAAATCCTTAATTAATTTTCCTGAGAGTGTTTCTGTAAGAAGTAATACATATGAATATTTCACGCATGACAAGCCATTCATAAGAAGTTGGTTAACAATGAAAAATAACATGAGCATTGCTGGAAACAAAGATATAAAGTATTTGGACAATAGAACTGGAGCAAGGCTGCAGGCACAGGTGGCTGAACTGCAGAGATTTCCAACTGAGGAGAAAATGTATAGAGGCCCTCAAGTTGAGAAGTCAGTCAACAATGGTTCCTCAGCTTCCCCACTTCATAGAATTCTTCCTACTGTGGAACCTGCTGTGTTACCCACACAACACAGGAGAACACACACTGAAGAAAAATCTTACAACTGTAATGACTGTGGGAAAGCTTTTAGCAAAAGCTCAAACTTCAGAAATCACAAGATAATCCATTCTGGACAGAAACCTTACAAATGTAATGTGTGTGGCAAAGCCTTTAACCAGGGTTCTAATCTCACTACACATCAGAGAGTGCACACAGGAGAGAAGCCATATAAATGTGATGTCTGTGGCAAGGTCTTTAGTAGAAACTCACACCTTGAAAGTCATCAGAGGATGCACACTGGAGAGAAACCTTACAAATGTAGTGAATGTGGTAAGGCCTTTATCCAGCATTCACTCCTCTGGAGCCATGAGAAAATGCGCAGTGGTGAGAAACCTTACAAATGTCATGAATGTGGCAAAGCCTTTGCCGAGCGGTCAAGCCTTAACAAACACAAGAAAATCCATGCCGGAGAGAAACCGTACAGGTGTACTGTGTGTGGCAAAGCCTTTACCGTGAGATCAAATCTTACTCAGCACGAGACAGTCCATACTGGAGAGAAACCTTACAAATGTAGTGAGTGTGGCAGAGCTTTTACCCAATTTTCACGCCTTACTCAACATCAGAAAATGCACACCAGAGAGAAACCACACAAGTGTAATGTGTGTGGTAAGGCTTTTACTGAACTTTCGCAACTTTGGAGTCATGAGAGAATTCATACTGGAGAGAAACCACACGAATGTAATGTGTGTGGCAAGGGATTTACCCAACATTCAAGCCTTATGGCACATCAGAGAATTCATACAGGAGAAAAATCTTACAAATGTAAAGACTGTGATAAGGCCTTTATCCAACATTCCCAACTTTGGGGTCATGAGAGAACTCACTGGAGAGAAACCTTACAAATGTAATGAGTGTGGCAAAGCTTTCACAATGCGTTCATACCTTACTCAACATAAAACCATCCATACTGGAGAGAAACCTTACAAATGTCATGAATGTGGCAAAGCTTATACCCAATTTGCAAGCCTTACTAGGCATCAAAAAATGCATACTGAAAACAGACATAAATCCAACACATGTGGCAGTGCTGTTACTCAGAATTTGAACTTTGGGGATCATCCGACAATTCATAGTAGAAAGAAACCTTAAAATGTAATGCCTGACAGAAAACTTGTATAAGTATTCAAGCCCTACTCAGGTTGAGAGACTCCATCATGGAGGAGGAGATATACAGATGACCAATAGGTACATGATGATGCACAGCATCACTAATCATCGGGGAAATTCAAGTCAAAACCACAATGAGATGCCACCTCACACCTGTCAGAACAAGTCACACTGTTGGTGAAGATGAGGAGAAAAGGGAACCCTCAAGCACTTTTGGTAGGATTGTAAATTGGTAGCTACTATGGCAAACTATCGGAGGAGGCAGTGGCACCCCACTGCAGTACTCTTGCCTGGAAAATCCCATGGACGGAGGAGCCTGGTAGGCTGCAGTCCATGGGGTCGCTAGGAATTGGACACAACTGAGCGACTTCACTTTCACTTTTCACTTTCATGCACTGGAGAAGGAAATGGCAACCCACTCCAGTATTCTTGCCTGGAGAATCCCAGTGATGGGGGAGCCTGGTGGGCTGCCGTCGATGGGGTCGCACAGAGTTGGGCACGACTGAAGCGACTTAGCAGTAGCAGCAGCAGCATGGCAAACTATGGCCACTCCTCAAAAAATTAAAAATAAAGCTGCCATATAATCCAGCAATTGCGCATCTGGGTATTTACCTAGAGAAAACAAAAATGCTCATTCAAAAAATATATGCACTTTGTTGTCTATTGTACCATTATTTATAATAGCCAAGGTAAGGGACTTCCCTGGTAGTCTAGTGGCTTAGAATCTGCAGTTCCATTGCAGGAGGTGTGGGTCCAATCTGTGGTTAGGGAGGTAATCCCACATGCCTTGAGGCCAAAAGAACAAAGCATGAAACAGAGAGAATATTGTAACAAATTCAATAAAGACTTTAAAAATGGTCCACATTAAAAAAAAAAAAATTTTAACGAAATAGCCAAGGTAAGAAACCTACCAAAAGTCCACCAATAGATGAATCAATAAAATAGACAAAGGGAAAATATATATATATACATACACACTCATCCACATATATACACAAATACATTAGAATATTAGTTGTGAAGAAAGACCAAATCTTGCCATTTCCAGTAACATACACAACTCTACATGGTATTTGGGTACAATAAGTCAGAGAATGACACAGCATGTGATTTCACTGATACGTAGAATTTAGAAAACAAAAGGGAAATAGTTTCATACATAGAACAAATAGATGGTTGCCAGAAGGGCAGGTGTGTGTGAAGTAAAAGTGAAATTGCTCAGTTGTGTCCAACTCTGCAACTCCATGGACTGTAGCACGCCAGGCTCCTCCGTCTGTGGAATTTTCCAGGCAAGGATACTGGAGTGGGTTGCCATTTCCTTTTCCAGGGGATCTTCCTGACCCAGGGATGGTACACCTGTCTCCTGCACTTCAGGCCAACTCTTTACTGTCTGAGCCACCAGGGAGGCCCTTGTGTGTGAAGTAGGAAAGGTTTAAGAGGTACAGGTCTACAGTTACATAATGAAGTGTAGGGGTAATATACAAAATAAGGAGTATAGTCAGTGATAATAACTTTGTACGGGGACAGATGATTACTAGACTTACCGGGGTGATTAGTTCATCCTGTATGCAGTTGTTAAAATAGTTATGTAGTACACCTGAAACATAATGCATTATCCACTGCGTGTGTGCATGCTAAGTAACTTCAGGGATGGCATATGTGGGAGAAAAAAATGGGGTGGAACAGTGGTCTCCCTGTGTTTTGAAGGGGAATAGCTACTGTATATATAAAATATTCAACATTAGTCTCATTTTCAGAAACCGAAGGGACATTGTTACAGAGGACAGTCATCAAAAGAATCAGAGTAGGGTATCTGTGAAGGCTGTGGATTTGGCTTCTAGAGTTGCATTTTGACACCATTTTATCTATTAGAATGTATCATACTTCTCATATCCAAATGAGTAAAGTGTAATCTTCTTTTTACAGTGTTAGTTGCTCAGTCGTGTCTGATTCTTTGCGACCCCATGGACTGTAGTCCACCAGGCTCCTCTGTCCATGGGATTTTCCAGGCAAGGATATTGGAGGGGGTAGCCATTCCCTTCTCCAGGGATCTTCTCATCCCAGGGATTGAACCCAGGTCTCCTGCAGTGTGAGGCATATTCTTTACCATCTGAGCCAGTAGGGAAACCCAATTTTTTTGTAATCCTTAGTGAATCGTGTGCCTTCTGTTAATGCAAGCATATCCCACTGCACTGGGGACTTCATAATAATGACCCTTAAGTATATATCATCATGTTCTCTGGATTGAATGGCATCGTTGACGATTTCTTTTCAAATTAGATTTAAACAACTTAAGTGAGAGTTGGACTGTGAAGAAAGCTGATCACCGAAGAATTGATGCTTTTGAACTGTGGTGCTGGAGAAGACTCTTGAGAATCCCTTGGACTGCAAGGAGATCCAACCAGTCCATTCTAAAGGAGATCAATCCTGGGTGTTCATTGGAAGGACTGATGCTAAAGCTGAAACTCCAGTACTTTGGCCACCTCATGCGAAGAGTTGACTCACTGGAAAAGACTCTGATGCTGGGAAGGATTGGGGGCAGGAGGAGAAGGGAACGACAGAGAATGAGATGGCTGGATGGCATCACCTACTCAATGGACATGAGTTTGAGTGAACCCCGGGAGTTGGTGATGGACAGGGAGGCCTGGCGTGCTGTGATTCATGGGGTCGCAAGGAGCTGGACACGACTGAGTGACTGAACTGAACTGAAAGTATTTGAAATAGATATGTATTCAAAATTTACATTGGAGTTACAAACTCCATAGTGTAACCCAGATTATTTCTGTAGCTATAATGAAAATACTGTAGCAGTACAATTTCAGACTCAGCCCCCTGAAATCTGCCTCCTCGGTTGTAAATCTACACCATATGATTACATTCCTACATACATTTTTGTATGTGTGCACTTGAAGCTTTACATGAAGTGACAAGATATGCTGAACATATAAAAAATAATAGGAGATAAAATTTCAGAAATGTAGATAATCTCTTTGCTTGGAGTTCATATTTTAATAAAATTCATATTTTAAGGCAAGACAAGAAAACACATTTCTGTTTGCTTGGGCTTCCTCCCTCCCTCCCTAATGTGCAGTGTACATCTGCATTACACATAAACCACAGCTCCTCAGAGGTGGGAGTGTCTCCTTGACCATAAAGGTCAACTTACATTTTTATTTCTGACACTAGTGATCTAACTTCTTGAAAGTGTTCTAGGATCTTCCCTAGTGGTCCAGTGGCTAAGACTTCGAACTCCCAATGCAGGTGGTCTGGGTTTGATCCCTGGTTAGGGAACTAGATCCCCCATGCTGCAACTAAGATCTGGCCAAATAAATATTAGATTTATTTTTTAGAAAGAGTAGTGTTCTTTCTCAGCTCTGAAAGGTCATGGTGACTTACTGCTTGCTTTGTACATGATTACCTGGACTGGATGTCCTTGGTGAAGTTTATGAAAAATGATCAGCATGTCATATTGATGAACTATCCTTTATCTTGAAAATGTATATACAACTGTGCCTTTGACTTCTAACAGGCAGAACAGTTCTCAGAGCTTTATGAGAGTCTCCCAAGTTATAATCCTCAGTTTGGCTCAAATAAAATTCCCTTTTTCCTTCTTGATTGTTAATGGAATTTTTGTTGACATTTTCTTATAGTCAGTAGGCTATCAGGGACACCTACCGGAGGACCCTGGACTCCATCCCAAACCCATGCTTGGTACCAGCCTGGGTCCTTTGAGCCCTGCCCGCTCCTTGGTGTTTCTTGGGTACTTTAGTGATTTCTCCTGATATTCAGTTATCATTGCTTTAAATGATACCCTGAATTTTATTCGAGCTGTTTTTTCTCAGGACTTGGAGTCCTCAGAGGGAGTATGGTTTAACATTCCCTAGGCAGGGGACTTCCCTGGTGGCCTAGTGGTTAATAATCTGCCTTGCAATTAAGGGGATGCAGGTCAGAGAACTAAGATCCCACATGCCATGGAGCAGCTAAGCCTGAACACTGCAGCTACTGAGCCCGCACACTCTGGAGCCCATGTGCCACGATGAAAGATCCTGCATGATGCAATGAAAATCCCACATTCCACAACTAAAACCCAATGCAATCAGATAAGTAAATGTTTTTAAAAAACCAAACATTCCCTACCAACCTAGATAGCATATTAAAAAGCAGAGACATTACTTTGCTAACAAAGGTCCGTCTAGTCAAGGCTATGGTTTTTCCCGTGGTCATGTATGGATGTGAGAGTTGGACTGTGTAGAAAGCTGATTGCCGAAGAATTGATGCTTTTGAACTGTGGTGTTGGAAAAGACTCTTGAGAGTCCGTTGGACTGCAAGGAGATCCAACCAGTCCATTCTAAAGGAGATCAATCCTGGGTGTTCATTGGAAGGACTGATGCTAAAGCTGGAACTCCAGTACTTTGGCCACCTCATGCGAAGAGTTGACTCACTGGAAAAGACTCTGCTGGCAGGAGGGATTGGGGGCAGGAGGAGAAGGGGACGACAGAGAATGAGATGGCTGGATGGTATTACTTGACTCGATGGACGTGAGTTTGAGTGAACTCTGGGAGTTGGTGATAGACAGGGAGGCCTGGTGTGCTGTGATTCATGGGGTGGCAAAGAGTCGGACACGACTGAGTGACTGAACTGAACTGAGGCAAGGACCTTGAGGGGACTTTGTAATGAACTGGGTTGGATGGTCTGTTTTTTTGTTTGTTTTTAATTTGGCTTAAATTGAAAAGATTATATATGATCTGGACAAACTTTGATAGTAAAATGAGATACTGATCCTGGGTTTACTGAAATAAAAGTAGTATATCTCTTTGAGATGTTCATGTTATCTCTGTCATAATATTTGTCCACAAGAAAATTAACAGTACAAACAAAATAGCATGACAATTTATCACAAATGTTGAGAATGTTAGGTTGTATGGTATGGGAGTAAAGAATTGGATGTTGTTACCAAAACGTATGCGTAGGGGGTCTGGCTGCTTGCTGCTCAGAAGCCAGTAAACGGGCCAGGTTGGGGAAAAGGAAAGTTTATTTCAGCTGCTGGTAACTGTGGGGGAGGGGTAGTGGACATCACCACCCTGCCCCCGACAAGCAGGGGGTGAGAGCTTTTATAGACAGAATGTGTGTGTTGGGGGGGCAGATTACATGCAGAAATTACATAGTCATCTCTAACAGTCATCTTCATATTGGTCATCAGTGGTCTGACTAGCAGTAGCATCTTGGTTGTTTTAGGTACAGTTAATCTTTAGTTCTGGGGTGCACTTGTTCCTATTTCTTTGTGGTCAATTCTTGGAATTGTGGCAGCTCAAGTCCTGGGTACAGTCTGGCCATCTTGTAGTTAACTTCTTCACCTGGGGTTTTGGTATCTATAGGACAGCTCGCAGGATATGGTTCAGAATATTATCTACAGCCCTTAAGAAAGAACTAAAGGTCCTTGACTATGCTTAATGACTACATTATTTAGTCTCCTTCATTTGTTTAAGCATTTCTCACTTTTCTGATTAAAATTATTCTTTGACTAAAGTGTTCCACAGGCAAAACGCAAGCAGAAGACATGGTGGGGGGTGGGGAGGGGGCAAGGATCATAGAGTCCAGCTCCATTTCAATGCCACAAATATAATTTGAGGTTTACCTGATGACAACCCGCTAATCTGTAAACCTATGCATCGCAGCAGCTTTCTTCTTTGTAGTGATAAAATGCATTCACTCATTCTATCAGTGAGGAACAATTCATCACTCACGATACAGCAGGGAATCAGTGACCATTTTCAAATAGCTTATATTCTGTAAGGGGAGTCAGCAATAATAAAACAGGATGGTGATGAATACAATGAAGGTGTGCATGTACAGTGATAGAGCGCGAGTCCTAAACGGTGTGTTCAGAGAATGCTCTATGATAAGGTGATACTTGAGAAGAATCACTCATTAATTGAAGAGTGTCATGCAAATAGAGAAAGGCCATTGGGTGGACAAACTAGAAGGAGAAAATTGCCAGGACAGGAACATTTACAATGACTGAGGACTAGTTACAACTCATGTGTGGCTTGGTGGGGTGTGATACTAAGTTTCCTCTGGAGACATTTAAAATTTGGGACTTCCAGTTAGATTTTTCTTTTTTTCAGGACGTAGAAGCAGCTAAATAAAGCAGCTGTGTATATACTTTTGTATGAACTGAAAAAGGGTTTGGAAACTCCCATCTAAAGTCAGCTGGTCAGAAGCAGAGGTGACAACCTGGACTTTTACTGGCCTGTGAAGTGTGTTGGGGGAGTGGAGTGGGGACAGGGGAGTGGCAGATTTGTGGGATGTGCGGGATCTGACACTATATCGGATAAGTGCCGAGGTTGAGTTGAATTGTAGGACACCCAGCTGGTGTCACAAGCAATTGCTTGTGGAAGAAACACCCACATACTTGTTCATCAGAAGTGTCAGAAGTGGAGTCTTCTCTGTCAGTGTGGTAGTAGTTTAAGGGTAAAGGAGACAGAGGGAAGAAACACACAGGTAGGAGGAACTGGACTTTTCCCTCCACAGGAAAAAAGGACACAAACAGGCTATCTTAGCATAAAATTCAGGTTAACTGAAGTCAGAATGACTTGCCTACTTATCAATAGGTTAAAAATTCTTTGATCAGTCCTGTCACTATGAGTCTCTGGAACAGAGCACAGTGCCAAGTTAGCCTCCTGTGAGAATAGGGAATAGAAGCCAAAATGCTACTCTGTAGAATGTCAGTGTAAAATAGCTACTACTACGCATGCAGAGCTTGTATTTCACATTCTAGTTTGTATGGAACAACTGCAGACTGCTTAAATTAAATCCAACCGCAGGAAATGTTTCTGAATCTAACCACCACTACATACAGATCCTTCTCCGAGATCTCAGACCGCTGAATTGCTTCAGTCTCACAGGACTGGGTGCAACCTACTGACTGGCACAAACAAGCTTTTGACTTAAACCGTTTTCAGTGTAAGAGGAAAACATCTTCAGTTCAGTTCAGTGGCTTAGTCATGTCCGACTCTTTGCGACCCCATGGACTGCAGCACGCCAGGCCTCCCTGTCCATCACCAACTCCTGGAGTTTACTCAAACTTATGTCCATCGAGTCGGTGATGCCATCCAACCATCTCACCCTCTGTCGTCCCTTTCTCCTCCCGCCTTCTGTCTTTCCCAACATCAGAGTCTTTTCCAATGAGTCAGGTCTTCATATCAGGTGGTCTAAGTATTGGAGTTTCAGCTTCAGCATCAGTCCTTCCAATGAATATTCAGGAGTGATTTCCTTTAGATGGCGAGACAGTAAGTTAATCTCTTAGCAGGGAGCAACGATGCATCAAGAGACGGAAAAGATTCTCAAGCGTTTCTAACCCAGGGAGCTGCGCCTTCGCAGCGCCGCGGAGGGACGCGCAGGCCCCGCCCCTTGCCCGCCTTCTCGCCCGCCCCGACCGGACCTGGGTCCCACGCCCCTCCCTCTCCGGCCGCGCTCCGCCCAGGCCCCTGCCCCGCCGCCGTGCCTCCGAGTCCGCGCGTGCGCAGCTGGCAACGGACCCGGAAGCGAAGATCGCGGAGCGAAGGTCATATTGCGGCGCGTTGTTTCTTGTTTTTCGTGTAAATTTGCGCTTCATAGCCGCGCGCCCAACCCTCCCTCAGGGTGTGGGAGTCACTGGGAACCTGAAAATCACCGCACCTACGCCTCCGTGCCCCGTAAGTCCAGACGTCGGCTGTCACAGGGGGCGTTTCCCTCTGCGTTTCAAATCTCTCGGAGGCTAGTTCGGTGTTTGGCTTTCTTTTTCCCCTCTCTTTGGTTTTCTTCTTCGCTCTCTGTTCCTGCTTAAAATCCTTTACTGACCGCCGCCCCCGCTGACCCGCGTGAAGCCCTCTTCCCCGACCTGGATTCGCTCTCTCCTCCTCCCCTTCCTCGTCCCCCCCAACCTCGCCCTGGAGGCCGCGCCGGCCCCGCTCCCGGAGAGGCCGCGCGCGTCCCTTCCCGGTCCTGGGATTCTGGGGAACTTCCCGGCTCCCGAGTCCCCCTCCCTCCCAGCCCCTCTGTTCTCGCGTCGGGCCGGTCCTCTGCCGCTCAGGCCTCTTCATAGTGACGTTTCCCCGTCCGCGTGTGCGGGGAGGTGACATGGGTCAGCCCCGTGACACCAGCTTTCTCGCTGGAAAATGCTGTCTTCCGCTAGGCGGGCATCTTATTCGGTCGACATCCCTGTCAATATGTGGGCGAGGGGGATCAGAAGCCGAGACAGAGCGGTTCACAGAGAAGTAGGAAAACTAAGGAGGAAAAAAGAATGAGTGAGGACAGATGGCCTCGACGACGGTGAGGGCCTGTTTCAACGAGCACTTGGTAAGGATGTCAGTGATTTTTTAGCAGTTGAAACCTAGTTTAGTCAGTCTGATATTCCGTTGTCTTCCCTGTTACGCGATCTGTTAAAATAGTGAGGCACTAAGTGGATGTTCCCCTCAGGGCTTCTGTGTTCGCAGAGAACACAGTGATGCAGAAAGGGCTGATTGACAAACCTTCCAACAGAGCCCCTCTATTCATGATGAGCACGTTCTCGCAGAGCTTATTTCCAAGCTGATAAGCCCTTCAGTATTTTCCCAGAAAGGTCAGCTTCTTGGTCTCCATTCCTAGACACCCGGAGTCCTTGGATTTGCAGCTTCTGTGCGTTCCTCTTACAATGCCAGTGCCCAGAGGACTCTATGCCTTTCAGCTTTGTTTGTCCATGCCTGCATGGAGGAGAGGAGGAAAAATGGAGAAAATGGAGGGGAACCTGTCGGGGTCTGCAGGAGAGTTGTGGGAGCAAGTGTGGGCCTCTGGATGAGCCCAGTGAACTTGGGTGTGTGTGTGTGTCCCAGGCATGGTTGTGGGGTCACGGGGTGTACGGAACCGTTGGTAAAGGATGTTGCTGTTCCGGCTGGAGCATCTGCAAGTGGGTTTTTGGATGGTGTGGGCTGCATGAAATGGTGTGGGTACCATAGCATCTTAGCTCAGGTTTCCTGGGACATACAAGATGCTGAGGCTGAGATGTGCATGCATGGGGAGTAACATGATCTCACCTGTGGAAGAATGAAAGCAGTGGATTTGGCAGAGGGAAATGTATTCCAGTGATGTTGTTAAAACAGGTCCTGGGCTGAGTCCATGGGAGCGCTGTGTGCAGGAAGATGGGTACCTTAGTCCTGGCGGGTGCCTACACACACCTCTTGTGACAGTGGGCAGCAGAGGACTGTCTCTTCCATTTGGTGAGGTCTTCCCTATGTGTGTGGTTGTGTCACAGGAAAGGGGATGTTGATTCTAAGCCTTAAACAGTCTGTTTTCAACTTCCAGGATTGACTTCGAAAGACTCACCTCTGAGGAAGAAATCTAGAGGAGGCAGAAGAGGAAGGAAAAGAGGTCAAGAATGACTCTTTCTCAGGTGAAGTCATATTCTCAGTTGATTGTTTTGTTGGTCCTTCCAAAATGCCCTGCTTCAGAATTACCAGTCCTCTCTGATGGTTAAGTATGTTCTTGCTCAATAAAAGGTTTTTTTTTTTTCAATTTTTAATTCAATAGCTTTTCAACCCTACTGTTTTAATGTATACACTAATGGTGGTTTAGTCGCTAAGTCATGTCCAGCTCTTGCACTCTTGTGACCCCATTGACTAGCCTGCCAGGCTCCTCTGTCTATGGGATTCTCCAGGCAAAACTATTGGAGTGGGTAGCCATTTCCTTCTCCAAGGGATCTTCCCAACCCAGGGATCAAACCCAGGTCTCCTGCATTGCAGGCAGATTCTTAACCAACTGAGCTATGAGGGAAGCCCCTGTATACCACTAATATCCTTTCCAATTTTGAATCAATATTTTATTAGTGGAATAACCAAACTCTGGCTTTTGTTAATAGTTACTTATCTGGATTTAAATGGATAAAATTATACTTGCATTTTCAGTTATATGTATTTTACAGAGATTGAAGTATTATATATTTGTTCATGCTTGTACTGGCTCTTTGCTAACCTACTGTAGAATAATGTTGACAAACTAAATTATGTAAGATTAGAACATTTTCCTTGTCCCAGAGATGCTGAGCTACATTAAGTAAAAATGATAATTTAAAAACTTACCCAAAATATGTTGAAACAGCTACTCTCATTTTAGTGAATTGGATATTGACATGTGTGTGTACATGCATGGATGTGCAAGTTCATGGCTTTTATAAAAGACATCATCATTTTATAGTAAGTTTTTTTATTTTTTAGCAATTGAGATTATATCTTAATTTTTTTACACTGTCGCATTAATAATTTAAATAGGAGTAAAAATGAAAACATTACGTGTGGATGTGTACACATGTTATGCATTTGCACATGTCCACCTTGTACTCGTTTCAGCTTTCTCAGGAAACCCTCTATGTTAATACATGTAGTGACTGTCAATACATGTAAAGTATTAAGAGTAATGCTTAGCACATAGGAAGTATTCAAACGCTTTTCGTCATTTCTCTTGTTATCCTCATTTCAGTGTTAAGATCCCGATCTTTTTGTAAAGCTGCTGTGAACTTTTTCGTCTCTCAGGACACCACTCACTAGCTCATCTGCATATTGAATCCCACTCAGTGTGTACAACAGAATATCTGAGTCTTCTTTGTAGCCAACCTGTGTTTCATTTGTGCTTGTATATTTCATGTATCATCCACAGAAATCAGTCATCCACACTGATTTGGAGGATATCATATTCTCATACAGAAGCAAAGAAATAAAAATTCGAGGCGTGTAACTTGCTCAAAATGCCTGTACTGGAATCCGTCAAAACCCATTCTCCAACCCAATTGATTCTCTCTCTTCTTCTCATTTTGTGTGAAGATCAGAACTCTCCTCGTAGTCCCTCAGTGAGATATATTTTTCATTTCAGGGACATTTGACCTTCAAGGATGTGGCCATCGAATTCTCTCAGGAGGAGTGGGAATGCCTAGACCCTGCTCAGAGGGCCCTGTACAGGGACGTGATGCTGGAGACCTACAGAAACCTGCTCTCTGTGGGTAAGGATCACTTACCTCTAGAAGTTGGGATCTGCCATGGGGTATCTCTGCATTTTCCCTCTGTGCCTTTTGGGAGCCCCTGTTTTGCTTGACTGAGCTCAAAGCCTTGTTGACTCAGACATGCAAAGCTTCATGATTGGCATCAAGAGTTTAACCGTTTCTTCAGAAATCTGCACATTTCATGATACGCTAGGAGTTGTTCCAGTCCAGTGGCAAACTTGTAAAATACTGAATTCCCTGTTTTCTCCCCCTCTGCTTTTGATTCAGTAGTTCTAGGAAGAGAGCTCGAGACCTGCATATTACACTGTTCCCTCTGCACTCAGAAGGAGGCAGTAGGTGAATGTGTGAAGTATTTTCCCAGACCCCCGCCTTGTAATGTCTTCACTCCTCAGCTGAGTGAGGAGCTGGGAGTTCTTTTCTTTTCTTTTAAATTATTTATTTTTGGCTGCACTAGGTCTTCACTGCTTTGCTCGGGCTTTCTCTAGTTGTCACGAGCAGGGGCTACTCTTCCTTGTGCTGTGCAGGTTTCTTATTGAAATGGCTTCTCTCTCTCTCTTTTTTTTCCCCCCCTTAAGGGGAAGTTTATTTCCTGGTCAGAAAAGAAGAAGCAGGGACAGGACCCTGTGCACTTAGGCCTGGGCCTGACCGACGAAGGGTGGGGTTGGGTGGGGTGCGGGCAGAGGGGACGGCTCCAGCTGTGCAAGCTTGGTCCCATGGTTGTCCTGGCTGGTCCAGGGAGGACCCGCTGGGGATGGTGGCACCAAGCCTGGGGGCAGAGGCGGCAGGCCAGCGGGCCCGGAGGACAGCACATATGGAGGCAATAAATACTGACAGGCCACGGCAGACGACTCCAGGCCGGTAGGCCAGGAGGGACAGGTAAGGCTCGGCTGCTGGCTTTATCTGCCGAGAGCTCTCTCTCGGGAGCCGTGGGCTCTAGGCACTACCCACTGGGACAGAGCAGCCAGAGGCGTGAGGACACCCAGCCTCCCAGATGGGAAGGAGGCCGCTTCGAGTCTTGGCAGTTTGACTTTCCCCAGCCCCCGGAGCCATCCGCATGGGCCTGGGAAGACTGGGGACCAGCACATCCCCAGAAAGAAATGTCCTCTCTTATTGCACGTCACAGGCTCTAGGGCAAGTGGGCCTTGGTGGTGGCGGCTCATGGGCTCTCGATCTCGGGTTCGATAGTTGGGACGCAAGGGTGCAGTTGTTCCAAGGAATGTAGGGTCTTCCTGGACCAGACTGAACCTGTGTCCCCTGCGTTGGCAGGCAGATCCTTATCCACTGCACCACCCAGGGAAGGCTGTTCTTTTCTTTTTCTAAGTACGAATTTCTGTTTCTGAAAGTTATCTCCATCTTAGAGCAAGGGAAAGAACTCTGGATTCTAGAGAATGAAGTGAAAATAGAAAAAAATGTAAACAAATGGGAATGTATCAAAGGTGCCAACACAGGTCAGAGCTCAGAAGGGCAGTGAGGAAACCACACCATTAATAGTGTTTGGGAAACTCTCCCAAAGTGGGAGACGTCTATGGGAAAACAGAATTTTGTTTCTTGTGAATTTTCAGAGAAAATTTTTCTCCTCCCTGACTTGTTCTGTCCTGCAATATGTAAAGTTTATCTTTTCACACTCCCATGGTGCTGCAGCAACTCCCACACAGACCAAGGCAAAGTGTTTATCACCACCTACACTCCGTCATCTGGCTCCTGAGAATTCTTTGCTTCTTCGACTTTGAGGAGAATGGGATAGTCTTTTTCCGTTGGTCTCTCTTTCTTGATTCCATCAGATGCATTGGCAGGTGGGTTCTTTTACCACTAGTGCCACCTTGGAAGCCCATAATTGCTCATAGTATTCTCTTATAATCCTTTTGATTTCTGTAGAATCAGTTGTGATCAGTTGTAATGTTCCCTCTTTCATTTCCAACTTTAGCTATTTGAGTCTTCTGATTTTTTTCTTAATCTTGCTGAGTGTAAATTTTGTCTTTCTTTTCAAAGAACAAACTTTGAGTTTTGTGGTTGTAGTTTTTTTATTCTCTAATTCCTTTAATCTTTTTCTTCCTTCCTTCTCTAGCTTTGGCTCTATTTTGTTTTTCAGAGATCTTTTTTTCCCAATCTTTTCTTCCTTTCTCTCTCTCTTATTTTTAAAATTCTTATTCACATGGTCAACCAGGATTTCTTTTGTGCACTCCTTTGTATTTTCTTTTGCCCCAGATTTATTGACATGTAATCCACATAACATGTGGACACAGACCATAGCATGAGTTCTGATAGCTCAGCTGGTAAAGAATCCACCTGCAATGCAGGAGACCCCGGTTCGATTCCTGGGTTGGAAAGATCCGCCGGAGAAGGGATAGGCTATCCACTCCAGTATTCTTGGGCTTCCCTTGTGGCTCATCTGGTAAACAATCCACCTGTAATGCGGGAGACCTGGGTTTGATCCCTGGTTTGGGAAGATCCCTTGGAGAAGGGAAAGGCTACCCACTCCAGTATTCTGGCCTAGAGAATTCCATGTCCATGGTTTCACAAAGAGTCAGACAGGACTGAGTGACTTTCACTTCAATCCACGTAACATGGTATAAATGTAAAGTGTACAGAGTGATGATGTGATATACATATATTACTAAATAATTACCAGAGCAGCACACTTAACACATCCATCAATTCACATAGTTACATTTGTGTTTGTGTGTGTGTGCGTGGTGAGAACATTTAACGTCTGCTGTCTAATCAAGTTTGAGTGTATAAGACAATTTTGTTAACAGTAGTCACGATGCTGTATATTAGATCTCCTGAACGTATTCACCTTATAACTGAAACTGCCGATCCCCTGCCCCTGCAATCACTCTTCTACTCTCTTTTTCTAATCATTTGGCTTTTGTTTTTAAGATTCCATATATATGTGATAAAAGTGAGGTCATAACTGTATTTGTATTTCTCTCCTGACTTATTTCACTTAGCATAATGCCCTGAAGGTCTGTCTGTATTGGTACAAATAGCAGGATTTACTTTTTTTTTTTGCTGAATAATATTCCATTGTATGTGTAACATTTTAAAATTTCTTTACACACTGTTGGACACTTAGCTTTTTTTCATGTCTTCGCTATTGTAAATAATGCTGCAACAACAGAGCAGTGCAAATATCTCTCTAAGAGAGTGCTTTCATTTCCTTTCAGTGTATTCCCAGAAGTGAGATTGCTATATCTTATGGTAGTCCTTCTTTTTTTTTTTTTTTTAATATTTTGAGGAATTCTACGTACTTTTTTTCTATGGTGGCTGCACCAGTTTACATTCCGACCAGTATTGCACTGGGTTGCCTTTTCTCCATATCTTCACCTCCACTTTCTATCTCTTGACTTTTTTATGATGGCCGTTCTACTAGGTGTGAGGTGGTATGTCACTGTGGTTTTGCTTTGCATTTCCTCCTGAGGGCAGCTCTGGGTATTGGGAGGCTTTGAGTTCAGTCTCAGAGCCTGTCAGTTCTTTTCTTCCAAGGTCAGTATTCTAGTCACCCTTGTGCAATTCTTTGGAATCCCCGGTTGCACAGTGATAAAAAAAAATTCGCCTGCCAATCCAGGAGAGATGTGGGTTTGATCCCTGGGTTGGGAAGATCCCCTGGAAAAGGAAAATGGTAACCCACTACAGTATTTTTTTTCTGGGAAGTCCCATGGACAGAGGAGACTGGCAGGCTACAGTCCGTGGGGGTTACAAAGAGTTGGACACGACACACATGAAAACATATTCATCCACTGAACAACTTTCTCCCGACAGAACCTAAATCAGTATATACAGGGCTGATGACTCAAAAGCCAGTTCCAGGAGGGATAGCCAAGTCTGACTGTTAGAGCTCTTATTATCTCCCATGAATTCTTTCTTTCTCAGCTCCTGGTATTCATTGTAGTATTTT
Source organism: Moschus berezovskii (assembly GCF_049115385.1). NCBI lineage: Eukaryota > Metazoa > Chordata > Mammalia > Artiodactyla > Moschidae > Moschus > Moschus berezovskii. Next base: position 5,046,381 of record NC_142481.1, read on the forward strand.
ATAATGTGTACTGCCTGAATAGCCAGTTGTGCTCAAGAACATGTTTTCTGATTCTCTAGGCACCGGTTCAGATTGTCTTTCTCTCGCTTGCTGTGTACATTGGTGTCAGGTACATAAATCCTGTGAGTCTGCTGTCCTTGTTTTTAAAATAGTGGTTTTAGGGTGCTTGGGCTTCAGAAATTGCAGCTTCTGGTCTCCAGAGCTAGGGCTTAGTATTTGTGGTGCACGGGCTTAGTTGCTTCTAGGCATGTAGGATCTTCCCAGGGATCAAACTGGTGTCCCTTGTATTTCAGGTGGATTCTTAACCACTGAACCACCAAGGAAGCTCCTGTGTATGTTTTCATTTTCCAATATGTTCTCAGCAGTGTTGTCTCTGACATTCATTAATAAATTCTCAAAGCACATGCGATGTATCACATATGATTTGGGGCCAGTGACCAGGATAACTAAAGGGCAGAGCATAGACAGGGACTTGCTCTATTAGTTGACTGTGATATAGCTGCAGACATGAAATCATAATTGTAACTTCTGATGTCTTTTTCCAGTTCTTTTTTATAATGTTATGTATTTTCCTGACATGATAGTTCGTAAGTCAGTGATTTCTATATAACTCCCAGCTCTCATATTGTGTGCTTCTTCTAGAATATAAGTTCTTTCTTTATTCTTAAGGGGGAATGTCTAGAGTTCCACAGAGTAAAAATTTTCTGTAATATGGTGACTTATTATCTATGCTGACTTTGTCATGGTTTACTGGAATAATTTTCAATTTATATTGTGACTGTGATGATCTTTCAGCATGCATTATGCAATATATCTGACACACAGCATCTCTTAATGTTGTAAAATGCTTTCTCTCAGTGAGTACATGTGGATATATAATGTGTATTAAGATAAATATTTTGTTTTCTTATAAGTTTTATTTTCTCAGTTCTACAATGGTTTTGCAATTTTAAACTACAAGTTATTTAGATTATTTATTAGATAAGCTTGTTTTGGATTATTTAGCATTACAATACATTGACTGTTCTTTAGTACTTATATATGTATAGTAATTATGCATGAAATATGTATAATAGTTTTTTCTCCTCAGTTATGAGACAGCAGTATGTTTACTGCCAAAAGGTATGTGATCTTTGAGGTCATAGTGGAAAATACCCTTTCTTTGAGAGCTAATGTAAGTTTGCACAAGGTGAGTGATTTTGTCATTGAGTGACTAGGCTGTCCTAAAATTAACTTGAATTACATGTGATTGTTCTTTCTTTAATAAAAGATCCTACTTCTTTAATTGTGTCTGAAAACTTGATGGTCATGGTTGGGAAGTTTAATAACTGTCCAGGATTGGTAATGCCTTTAATATCACATTTTCAATATGAAACATTTATTTACCATCTGTAATTAATAGGATACCTATGGTTCTTTATATCTTGTAGCTGTCTCTCATATACACGTGATCAAGAAATTAAAACCAAAAGCAAACAGTGATACAGGAGTATTCCAGAGAGTGATGTTGGAAAGATACGAAAGTAAAATCAGAGATTTTTACTTCACGGAAATCCAGGAAAACATGCATGTCTTTGAGTGTCAGTGGACAGATGATGAAGGAAATGACAAAGGAATGCCTGTAAACAATGATGAAAATCTCACTGATAGAAAAAATCAACATGGTAGAAGGGATCCAGGAAACAAACCTATTGAAAAGAAGCTTGCATTAAGCTTTCAGGATGAATGGTGTATATTTAAAAGTGAAGAGAAAATTGATGAATTTAATCAAGCTGACAAGAGTAGCAACAGTAGCACCTCATTTCTACCATTTCAGACAATTTCTCCTATTGTCCAAACCAACATTTCTAATCCATATGGGAATGATTTTATTCATCCTTCAATACTGTCACAAGACCAGAAAGCATACAAGGAAAAACCTTATAAATGTAATGAGTGTGACAAAACCTTTCCTTACAGCTCAAACCTCAGCAGACATCAGTTAATCCATACGGGAGAGAAACCTTATAATTGTGATGTATGTGGTAAGGTGTTTAGTCGAAATTCACACCTTGCATGTCATCAGAGAATTCATACAGGAGAGAAACCTTACAAATGTAAAGAGTGTGGCAGAACCTTTAATCAGTGCTCAAACCTCACTAGACATCAGATGATCCATACAAGAAAGAAAACCTGTGAATGTGATGTCTGCGGCAAGGTCTTTAGTCGAAAATCAGTCCTTGTAAGTCATCAGACAGTGCACTTTGGAGAGAAATCTTACAAATGTAATGAATGTGGCAAAGCCTTTAGGAAGCGCTCCAGCCTTACTCAGCATAAGAGAATCCATACAGGAGAGAAACCTTACAGATGTAATGAGTGTGGGAAGGCCTTTAGGAAGCATTCAAATCTTACTCAGCATAAGGTAGTCCATACTGGAGAGAAACCTTACAGATGTAACGAGTGTGGCAAAGCATTTAGTGTGCACTCAGCCCTAAGGAACCATCAGATAATCCATACAGGAGAGAAACCATACAAATGTGATGTCTGTGGCAAGGTTTTCAGTCGAAATTCAATCCTTGCAAGTCATCAGAGGCTGCACACTGGGGAGAAACCTTATAAGTGTAAACAATGTGGTAAGTCATTTATTCAACGTTCACTCCTTTGGATTCATGAGAAAATCCATACTGGTGAGAAACCTTACAAATGTAATGAATGCGGCAAAGCCTTTCCCGTGCGGTCAATCCTTACTCAACATATGAGAATTCATACTGGGGAGAAACCTTATATATGTACTGAGTGTGGCAAAGCCTTTACAAAACATTCCAATCTTACTCAACATAGGACCATCCACACTGGAGAGAAACCTTACAAATGTGATGAGTGTGGCAAAGCTTTTACCCAAGTTTCAAGTCTTAGCAGGCATCAGAGAAGGCACACTGGAAAGAAACCAAGTAATTGCAGTATGTGTGTTAAGCCTTTGATCCAACATTCACAGCTTTGGGATCTTGAGAGAACTCATACTGGAGAGAAACCTTACAAATACGATGTGTGCTGTAAGGCATTGGTCCAACATTCACAACTTTGCAGTCATGAGAAAACTCTCACTGGAGAACTCAAATGCAGTTTATGTGGCAAGGCTTTTATCCAGCATTCAAACCTTGTGGCACATCAGAGAATTCATACGGGAGAAAGACCTTATAAATGTAATAAATGTGATAAGGCTTTTACCCAGAATTCACAACTTTGGCGTCACGAGAGAACTCATATTGGAGAGAAGTCTTATCAATGTAATGAGTGTGGCAAAGCCTTTACAGATGGTTCACATCTCAATCGACATAAGATCATTCATACTGGCGAGAAACCTTACAAATGTCATGAGTGTGGCAGAGCTTTTACTCAGTTTACAAACCTGGGTAGGCATCAGAAAATACATACTGGAAAGAAACATTATAAACCTAATCCATGTGGCAGTGCTTTTATTAAAAGCTGAAGCTTTGGGCATCATCGAAAAATTAATAATAGAAATCTTACAAATATAATGATTGAGATAAAATGTATGTAGGTAGTCAGACCTTAAAATCAGAGACTCCCTCAAGGAGAGAAATCATTTAAAACATATGTATGTGGCAAAGCCTGTAACTGTGCCTAACATTCATTTGGTGGCAGAATGTACATCTTTAAGAGAAACCACACAAATAAAATTTTGGCAAAGGTTACCCAAAGTTTAAGCCTTCTGGAATGTAACAAAATTCTTACTAGAGAGAAACCTTATAAATATGATGCCTGTGATCAGCTTTGTAAAAAATGTATACCTTTGTGGTTGTGCTCAGTCGCTCAGTTGTGTCCAACTGCAGCCCTGTTGACTGTAGACTGCCAGGCTTTATTGGATTCCCCAGGCAAGAATACTGGAGTGGGTTGCCATATCCTCCTCTAGGGGATCTTCCCAACCTAGGGATTGAATCCAGGTCTCCCGCACTGCAGGCCAATTCTTTACCATCAGAGCCACCAGGGAAGCCCTTTAAAGATGGTAGAGTGCATAAAAAGGTTTAGAGGGGGTGTGTGTGTGTGTAGCAGAGGAGGAAGAATGCCATGCCATCCTGACACAGAGTAGCGTAGGCACAATTCAGGCTCACCAACAGCCAGAAGTGGGTTCAGGCTATTCACAGTCAATACTGAGGAGAGAACACAGGCCCTGAGGCAGAGTGTTGAGTCAGTTAGAGGAAATCACTTCCTTTGCTCCAGGAGTTCAATGGAGAATAAACAGGGTCTTAGAATAAAAAAGATGGGAGAGATGGAGGTGGCCTTTTGAGGCGCTCCACAGGAAAGGTATGGAGCAGACACACAGGGAATGTGAGGGAACAGGCAGGAATCTGAATGGAGACCAGTCAATTCGCAGGTGTATTTTTCTCCAGCTGTGATGAGCCACACAGGGACAAGGTGGAGCTGGTGTGATGGGGGCATCGGGGAGAGCAATGGGTGTGGGGGAGAATCCAAGTCCACAGACCAGGCCTTTGCTTTGGAGCATTTGACTTGCATGACTGTAAGTAATAGATGACGGTGTTTGTCTCCCATTATTTAAAAATAACCTGGATGAGGTGGTAGAGTGTATTCCATTGGCTTACCATTTTATTCTTGATGCAGGCAAGCCTGGACTGTACTTTCATACTCCATACATGGTCAGCAAATTAATGAGAAGAACACAAAATGAAACTAGTACACCTCTGGTATGGCCTTCACTTTAGGGGATTGACGCGTGCAGGGGTCCTTTGCCCTGGAAGAGTGGGAAGGGATCTGGCCAGGAACAGCAGAGGGCAGAGGCAGAGTCCTCCACCCGGACAGTGCTCCTCACCCTCACAAAGTGGTGAGTTGGGACTCAACTGGGACCACAGTTGAGCTCATCCAGGGGGTAGCTGCTTGAGGCTGAGTAGACCCACTTCGGAAATAAAGCCTAAAATCAGGAGAAAAAAGGAGAAGCCAAAATGCTGTTCTGTAGCGTTTAGTATTATATCGTCCATTCTACCCATTGAGAGTTTTGTATTTCATATTCTAATTTGTAATCCCTACACAGATAACTCCAGTTCTTTTATATTTAAATTGCTTACATTAATTCTGATTGCAGGCAATGTTTCTGGATCCAACTACCGCCCCACAGCTACTCCTCACTGAGATCTCAGTTTTCTCAGTTCAGGACCAATGGTCGGTCAACCACTGGCAAAAATAGCTTTTGACTTAAACTGTTTTCAACTTGTAAAATTTCCAAAATAAGTGGCCCACACAACTGTAAGCGTTTAATTTAAAACTTGTTAAAGACAGTAACTTAAGCTAAGCAGGAAGCCATCCTGTCATAAGACACAAAGACCCTCAAGCAAGTCTAAACCTGGAAAAGGTACACTTGGGAGGGAATCTAAGGGACGCGCGCACCACATCTCTACCCGGCTGTCATCCCTCCCTCAGTCGTAGCGCAAGCCCCGGATTCCTCACGCCCCGCCCCTTGCTGGTCGTGCTCTGCTCAGGCCCCGCCTACAGCCCTTATGCGCACGCGCAGTTTCTTCCAGACGGGAAGCTGATAGTTCAGAGCACAGGTCACGCTGGGCAGCAAGAGTTAACACTTTACTTTCACTTTTCACTTTCACACATTGGAGAAGGAAATGGCAACCCACTCCAATGTTCTTGCCTGGAGAATCCTAGGGACGGGGGAGCCTGGTGGGCTTCCGTCTATAGGGGGTCGCACAGAGTCGGACACGACTGAAGTGACTCAGCAGCAGCAGCAGCAGCAGCTTGGACCTGCGCCTCACAGTCCTCTTTTCAGACAGACGGTTAACGTTAGCAATTTCAAGGTACGGGGAGGCACCTCCCATCCCCAGCCGCCCGGCGCTCCCCGCCCAAACCGTGGCTCCGTCTTCGCCCCGCCTCTGGCCGGTAGCGCTCCGCTCAGGCCCCGCCTCGGAAGCTGCACCGACAACACCGCCCACACAGCTCCTTGCGGAACCGGGGAGTGCGAAGTCGGGTACGCTGTACCAAGTCTCGTTTCTTGTGTAAATCGGTGCTGCGCGGTACCCCTGACTTCACTTTCAGGACTTTAAATCCTAGCATCCGGCCCTTTGCCCCCAGTGAATCCAGACGTCGCCCTTTCAAGTCAACTATGTTTTCCTTTGGGTTAAAATCACCCTGAGGCGGGTCCCTGAGCCCTTGGCTTTTTTGCCTTCTACTCACGTAAACACCCCCTTTCGAGACATTTTCCTGCTTTAAATCCTTTACCACCTCCGCCTACAACGTCCTCTGCTAAGAGAAAGTGAATTCGATGACGGCATCACCCATCTCGCCCTGTCAGACCTTGGAGGCAGAGCCGGGGCGCCCCGCTCCTGGAGAGGCAGTGTACTCTCCGGAATCCTGGAGAGCCCGCCCCAGTCCTGAGATCCCCTCCCTCCCAGCCCCTCTGTCCTCGCCGGTCCTTCGGCTCCACAGGCCTCCTCTTCCTGTCAGCCCGTCCCGTCACCATACTACGGGGTGCTACCAGGACCTGCCCATGTGACACCGGTGTTCCGTGTCAAATTCAACTCCGTTGGAAAACGGTCCCTTTGGGTCCCAGGGCATCTTATTCAGTCGCCACCCTTGAAAATTTTGGGGCAAAGGGAATCAAGAGAAGCAGATACAGAGCGACTGAGAAACAGAAAAGCATGAGAGAGAACCGATGAGAAGATAGAAGATGGCTCAGGGACTTGTAAAGAAAGAGAAGATAAAATGAAAGCAATTAAGTCCTGATTGAATGTAGCAGGTGAATGAAATAGAGAAATAAAGAGCCCGATCTCCTAAGGTTAGAGAGCAGCAGTGACGAGGAACTTCACACAGGGAGTCGGGAGAGGAGATAAGAGTTGGAACTGTGGCCTTCAGAGTCTCCTGGTGCTGGGAGAGAAAGAGGACTAGCGGCAAGAAGAGCTGAGGAAGAGCAGGAAAGACTTAACACCCTGGGGTGCCAGAGAATGAGGAGGGCGTGTTAGGGAGAAAGAAGCGAAACCACACCTCCAATTCGGAGTGGAATCCAGGGTCTTAATATTGCACAACTGGTCTCAGGACTTAATGATGCTCAGGTTCTTTAATTTACATCGCAGTGCGGACGGAATTCAGTAAGAGGAAAAGTGATAGGTAAGTAGTACATTTATTGAGAGAAATACACATTCCACAGGACCTCCCAGGAGGCACCAGTGGTAAAGAATCGCCTGCCAATGCAGAATCCTTAGGAGACGTGGGTGATATCCTGGGTCAGAAAGATCCCCTGGAGGATGGCATGGCAACTTCCAGTATTCTTGCCCGGATAGTCCCATGAACAAAAGAGCCTGGCGGCCTACAAGTCCAAGGGGTCGCAAGAGTCGGACAGTACTGAGCTGATAAGCATGCGCGCACTTTCCATAGCTACAAAGTAGGTCATCTCAGAAGGTGAGAGGCCCTGTGATAATGCAAGTTCCATATGCAGAATGGAGTCTGTCACAGAAGGTGAAAGTGACCCTGAAATACAAGGTGGTTAGTTTTTAGGGGCTGAGTAATTTCACAGTCTAGAGAGTGGAGTAATTATTTAAGCTATTTCAGGGAGAGATGGAGATTTCTGGGAATTGGGCCATCCCCCAACTTTCTGGCCTTTGACAGTTGGCCTCAGAACTGTCATAGCACCTATGAGCATCTCATTTAGCTAATATGTCACGACGAGCATAGAATGAGGTTCAAGGTTTGCTGGCAGTCAAATCTTCGGCCATCTTGGATCTAACTAGTTATAACTGGGTTTTGTCATAGGCTTAATGGCTAAGTCATTATTTTACGGGTTGTGGCCTATTCCCGTCCCTCCTGTGTCAGGTGTAGGAGAATTAGGGGAAGAAAGGACCAGAAATAACGGAGATTGAGGGCAGTCAGGTTGGGGAGAAAGAGTGCAAGAGGGGAGGGGAACAAGTTGAAGAGTGGGGCAGGACAGGTGTGAGGGAAGAAAGAGGAGGAGAGAAACAGCAGGAGGGTAGACGGGAGCAAAAGGAGACACAGGGATAGAACAGGGAGACAGGATAAGGTGGATGAAATGGAATAACCTGGTAGTGCAGGTAGAGGGAGTGGGTAACTGGATCCAGCTGTTTGGATATGGATGATTAAGTTGTGATGTAGGAGTTGTGTCTTTAGAATCTAGTACATTAAAATTTGTTTAAATCATACAGATTGAGGGTGAGAACTGCAAAATACCTGTCTATAGGTCTTGTGCATCTTGTAATTATTTGAGAAGATAACTTCCATTTGCAGTGTTTATTCAGTGGGGAGTCGGGGTGGCGCGGGGGCAGTGACTTGATTCACTCAGTTGCAGGTCACCCCTTCTTTCCCTTTCTCTGGCACGGAGTAGAGGTCAGAGAAGAGGGCGCCTGGAACAAGAAATGACTGAGCTTATTTCTAAGTTGACCCCTTACAGTGTTTTCCACATCAGCAGCTATGTTTGTACAACTCTGTATTTTTAAATTATTTTACTGAGATTCATTCTCTACTTGTGCACCACACCTAGCGAGTAGCTCCCGCCACCCACTGCAACTAGAGTAAAGCCAAGCAGTAAATACGACCTGGGGCGCAGCCAAAAATAACGAAATAAAATATATTTAAAAGTTTTTTTAAAATACCAAGAAACCATAAGCTATTAAAAATAACTGCTTATGTGCACAGCTGGGACAAATTATGAATAACATACAAAAAGATGAAAACCCAGCTGCAACTGCCACTTCTGAGGTGAGGAGAGCAAAAGCAGTGTCCCCCACCCGCAGCACCACCAAGGAGTTGGGCAGACCAGCTAGGGGCACCCATCCAATCTGCTCCTACTCTGCCCCCAGTTCAGTTCAGTTCAGTCGCTCAGTCGTCTCCGACTTTCCGCGACCCCATGAATCACAGCACGCCAGGCCTCCCTGTCCATCACCAACTCCCGGAGTTCACTCAAACCCATGTCCACAGAGTCGGTGATGCCATCCAGCCATCTCATTCTTGGTCGTCCCCTTCTCCTCCCGCCCCCAACCCTTCCCAGCATCAGAGTCTTTTCCAGTGAGTCAATTCGTCGCATGAGGTGGCCAAAGTATTGCAGTTTCAGCTTTAGCCTCAGTCCTTCCAATGAACACCCAGGATTGATCTCCTTTAGAATGGACTGGTTGGATCTCCTTGCAGTCCAAGGGACTCTCAAGAGTCTTCTCCAGCACCACAGTTCAAAAGCATCAATTCTTCGGCGATCAGCTTTCTTCACAGTCCAACTCTCACATCCATACATGACCATGGGCAAGCCAGGCTTCAGCAATATGTGAACCGTGAACTCCCAGATGTTCAAGCAGGTTTTAGAAAAGGCAGAGGCACCAGAGATCAAATTGCCAACATCCACTGGATCATGGAGAAAGCAAGAGAGTTCCAGAAAAACATCTATTTCTGCTTCATTGACTATGCCAAAGCCTTTGACTGTGTGGATCACAATAAACTGTGGAACATTCTGAAAGAGATGGGAATACCAGACCACCTGACCTGCCTCTTGAGAAACCTGTATGCAGGTCAGGAAGCAACAGTCAGAACTGTACATGGAACAACAGACTGGTTCCAAATAGGAAAGGGAGTGCGTCAAGGCTGTATACTGTCACCTTGCTTATTTAACTTATATGCAGAGTACATCATGAGGAACGCTGGGCTGGAAGAAGCACAAGCTGGAATCAAGATTGCTGGGAGAAATATCAATAATCTCAGATATGCAGATGACACTACCCTTATGGCAGAAAGTGAAGAGGAACTCAAAAGCCTCTTGATGAAAGTAAAAGAGGAGAGTGAAAAGGCTGGCTTGAAGCTCAACATTCAGAAAACAAAGATCATGGCATCTGGTCCCATCACTTCATGGGAAATAGATGGAAAAACAGTGGAAACAGTGTCAGACTTTATTTTTGGGGGCTCCAAAATCACTCTGCCCCCACCTTCACCCAATTTAAGAGACCAGCTCACCCAGCCTCAGGGAGCGAGAAAGTCACCTGTTTCTTGTTCTCACCTGTGCTGCAGTTCAGATCCGTTGCTCAGTCATGTCCGACTCAGCGACCCCATGGACTGCAGCACTCCAGGCTTCCCTGTCCGTCACCAACTCCTGGAGTTTACTCAAACTCATGTCCATCAAGTTAGTGATGCCATCCAACCATCTCATCCTCTGTCATCCCCTTCTCCTCCTGCCTTCAATCTTTCCCAGCACAGGATCCTTTCCAATGAGTCAGTTCTTCGCATTAGGTAGCCAAAGTATTGGAGTTTTGGCCTCAGCATCAGTCCTTCCAGTGAATATTCAGAACTGATTTCCTTTAGGATGGAGTTTGGATCGCCTTGCAGTCCAAGGGAGTTCCAATAAAGCTCTGCCTGAATTCCTCGCCTGGCCTGTTACCAATTTCTACTGATTAAAGAGTCTAAAAACCCAGGTCGGTAACAAATCCAATCTATCCTTTAACAACTGTGCAGAGAGGACTTGCGGGGACAGTCAACTTATTTGGACATTTTAGTTTATAGCTCACTAATTGAGCAGATCACTTAAAGGAAGAAAGAAGCTACTGAATAATAAACTGGTTAAACTAGGATCTGACTGTCAAAATATGATCAACATCCTTACCACATGCAGAGTAAAGTTATCTACCAGACATCAGAGAATAGTTCCAATACAGAACACGAATAGAAAGCATATAAACCTCATCATCTGGACAATGAAATTTAGAGTGAAAATAATTTGGACATTTAAAACACACCCAACGGCTTCTGAGATTAAAACAAGTGTGAAGACACGTCAACGGTCAAGACTCGACCAGCCATCGAAGAAAGCGGGTGATGTCCAACAGTTCTGAGGGGCTGGTGTGGGTAGGAGAGTCACAGCAGGAACACGTCGCGGCAAAAGGTCCGTGTCTACACGGACCGAAGGCAGAAACCCGGTACCGGTACCTGCCTCAATGTTATTTAAAGTGGAACCCGACCCAGACTCCCGGGGCTCAAACCTAGTTTTCGGGCGACGCCGCGAGAGGACTCAAAGCGAGAGGGAGGACCGCGTTCGGCGGTTTTAATGTACCAGGAGCCCCTCGAAATCTGAGCGTAGGGAAAGGGGGCCTGAAGATTGCATACCCAGGTCAGTTTGGGACCAAAAAAACCGAGGCTAACGCCGGAAGGCGCCCATCGACGGCGAGAACAGCTTCCGGGTCTACATTTAAGTGCGCGTGCGCATGGGCGGGGCGAGGTTAGGAGGGCCGATGGGCTGGTGTCCGTGAAGGGGCGCAGCCCAAGGGTGCGGTCTACCCTACGAATCTGCCCCTGGGGGGCTTCTGATCTTTCCTCTCCTCTTCGGACAGGCTCTGCTTCTCTACTTTGGCTCTAAGGATTCCTTTAAAGCCATTGTGGTGTCAGTTTGTCTTTTAGAACATTCTGCATACCAGTCAAATAATGCATATTATATCGCCTCCAGAGAGAATAGAAACCCTCCCTTTTAACGGTACCACTTAAAGATGTCTCTTGGATATGACAGGAACATACACTGTTATGACAGCTAATAAACATTCAAGATCCTTCAATGCCATTCAGAAGCATATATGCTGAGGATCCTATAAAGATTATTCTTGTAATCATTACTTTAAATTTTCTAACGTTGAAGTTTCATAATTAACTTGTTATTTATAACCTTTTGAATTTTTCTTATAACTCAAAGGTGTCATTATATAGTAACAACACTGAACTTATCTAACTCTGGAAAATGCCGTATCATCGGCTCCCAAGACTTCACTGTAAAACATTACCTGATCAACTGTGAGTCAGATCACCTGCTCATTCATTCCTCACATGGCATTTTTTTCCTCTACACTTACTTAGTCCTCAGTAAAAATGAAAAGTTTTTTTTCTGATGGTTGAGACTTTGTAGATTTTCTGGTTGGAGCCCTCTCTCTGTTGTAATAATCATCTGGAATATAGTCTCTCTAAATTTGACAGTGGTGAGTATTTCAGTTGTTTCATCTGTGCTCAAAAATGTACATACACTCTTTAGTTTTCTAGCATAGGGTTTAATGTATATATACACAGGTCAAATGAAAGACCTGTATTTTCACATTTTTGATCACTAATAATTTACATCTGTTTCTTAATATTACAGGAGACATTTAAAAATCTATTGCCATTGAGGAAACATCCTTTTCTTGTGAATATGCCCATTCTGCTGCCTTTAAATTATTATTAAAACAAAACTCATCAGGAACAAAATGGACTCATGAATGTCTATAGTCAGTTTCTCCTGTAGTGATCTGTGTTTGCTGAAAAGTTCCACTATAACTCCATGCTGAAATATCTTTCTTGTCACCATGACCAGCTAGCAATATTGCATAATACACAGTAAACTACCTTATAAAGATCCCAAAATCTAACCTACTCACTAGATCTTTTACAAATATAAGGATATATCTTCTATTCGTGTGTGCCATGCTAAGACATTTTGCTTATTTGTATGTGAAAATATTTGAATATGCTAATTACCCTATCCAAACATTACCATATTTCAAATGATTACCATTTCCTGCATATGGTATCTTTCACATGTAAGGATGTGAGAACATATACCTTGCAGCAGATGTTAAGAAACAGATATTGCCATAAAAGTTAGTGAGTATAGCAATGACATTATTTGATAGTTGATAATCTAGCTTTACTTTCTATACAGTTCATATTAAAGAGAATATACACCCTACATAATGCCCTAAGAAATACTGCAAACATGGTAATACTTCAGGTAAAAGTAAATCCCAATGTCTTCATGTCTTACAGGCTTTGTTATCCACATTTGACAAAACATTCCAAGATAAAGAACACAGAAAAGAGCTAAGCTATAATTTTAAAATAACCCTCAAAATGAATGTATAGATAATCTGAAATTACATTTAGACATTATTGATTTGAGTTTTTTATAAGTTTATTATGATAAGTTTTTCTCAAAGATATTTGAAGGTAATTCATCACGAGTGTGGAATAAAGTATTTTAAACAATACAGTTCTCATTAAAAGGAAAAAAATTATTTCTTTTCTCTTTTTATTGTACCCATATGAGATTATGGATGCTAAGTAGACTTAATGATTTCACAATACATGTAAGTCAGACCATTCTGCTATACAGTTTAAAGTTGATATATGTCAATTATAAAACTGGGATGAGGGAATGAGTTTTAAAAAGGTAAATAAACACCTTAGCAAAAAATAACAATGTCATCTATAAAACAATTTTTTTAAACATTGCTCTTTTTAGAGCAACGGTTAGTGACCGAAAGCATCATATACAATAGTCCTCCAATCCTCAAACCCCAAATCTTGTTCTTATCAGTCTCTGAAACTGATGACGAACAGAATGAACAGTGATGAATAAAAACAGAAAGGCTGTTCTGGTGGGTATCCATATGACATTGTTCATTATAATCAAGGAGAGTCTTGTATTTCATACTGTAGTGTGTAATCCCTCCATAGATAAAAATCACACGTTAATTCTGTAATTCAAAGTATTCATTCAAATGATCTGTTTCACATGTGTGATTTAGGGTAGGTTCTTCCCTGGTGGCTCAGACAGTAAAGCATCTGCCTATAATGTGAGAGACCCAGGTTCGATCCCTGGGTTGGGAAGATCCCCTAGAGAAGGAAATGGCAGCCCACTCCAGTACTCTTGCCTGGAAAATCCCATGGACGGAGAAGCCTGGTAGGTTACAGTCCATGGGGTCGCAGAGTCAGACATGACTGAGCGACTTCACTTTCACTTTTCTTTCTACCTTTACCATTTCACATATGTTTTCAAGTATATACGTGTAGAGTGTTTATAACAGTCCCTTAACAGTCCCTTACTGTCCTTTTGATGTCTGCAGGTTTAGTATAAATAACAAAAATTCAATCAAGTAAATATTAAAGATCATATACATTAGTTTTATATGGTTTCTAAGGTTGAATCTCTTTTATTGAAATATAATTGATTATAACTGTTCATTTAGGCTGTACTACATACATGAGGAAACATTTGCTTTATAAAAACAATTACAATGATGTGTGTGGCCATCTATCCTCTATGTCATTACAATATTTTTGAACATCTTCCTTACACAGGATATAACAGTCCCATGACATATATAAATACCTAGGAGTTTGTACGGCTTGATCTTCTTCATCTCTTTTACCTGGAACTACACCATCCTTCCTTCTGGCAACAACCAGGGATTTGTTCTTCATTATCTATGAATCTGTTTTCACTGTGTTTTGTTTCTAATATTCCACATATAAGGAGATCATGCAGTATTTGTCTTTCTACATCTGACTTCTTTCACTTAGTATAATCCTCTAGATCCATCCATGTTGTTGCAAATGGCCAGACTTCTTTATTTATGGCTGAGTAATATTCCTCTGTGTGTGTGTGTATGTGTGCACGCGCCTTGCACACAACACATCTCCTCTAATTTTTCATCTATTAATGGACATTTAAGTTGCTTCCATATCTTGGCTATTGGAAATAATGCTACAGTGAATATTAAGAGTGCCTATATCTTCTCAAATGAGTGTTTTTCTGTTCTGCCAGTAAATGGCCAGAAGTGCGAAATGGGGCTCACATAACAGGTTTTTTGTTTTTTAATTTCTGAGAATCTTTTGTACTGTTTTGCATAAATGATGCACCAATTTACAATACCAGCAACAAGGCCCAAGAGTACCCTTTTCTCTACAACACTACCAATACTTGTTATTCATTGTCTTTCTGATAATAACTATAATGTGATATCTCACTGACCTTGTGATTTGCATTTCCCTGATGATTAATGATGCTGAGCATCTTTTCATGTGTATGCTGGGCATCTGTATGTGTTCTTCCACCCTGATAGAGTCCCATTAGCTGAGTAAGGCTGGAATACACGCATAAATTTTGTCTGAATTGTTTTAACTTTGAGCTTTGAATAAAAGCGTTGCCACATGTGTGAGGCATATGTTTGTTTTCAGTGTGTATTTTCAGATGCCTCGTGAGGCTTGCAAACTGGGTATAAGCTTTGCCACACTCATTACATTTATAAGGTTTTTCTCCAGTGTGGATGGTTTTATGTTGCGTAAGATATGAATGCCTTGTAAGGGCTTTTCCACACTCATCACATTTGTAAAGTTTCTCTCCAGTATGAGTTCTCTCATGACCCCAAAGCTGCGACCGTTCAATAAAAGCTTTATCACATTTATTACATTTAAAAGGTTTTTCTCCAGTATGAATTCTCTGGTGTGCCATAAGGTTTGAACGCTGGGTAAAATGCTTGCCACACTCATTACATTTGTGTGGTTTCTCTCCAGCATGCATCTTCTGATGTCTGCTCAGGTGTGAAAATTGGGTAAAAGCTTTGCCACATTCATTGCATTTGTAAGGTTTCTCTCCAGTGTGCATCCTCTGATGATTTGCAAGATGTGAATTTCGACTAAAGACCTTGCCACAGACATCACATTTATATGCTTTCTCTTCCGCATGCACTCTCTGATGTGCTATAAGGTGGGACTGGTGGTTAAAGGCTTTGCCACAGTCACTACATCTGTAAGGTTTCTGGCCAGAGTGAATTCTCTTGTGATTTGTGAGGTTTGATTTTTTGCTAAAGGCCTTCCCACAGTCATTACAGTTGTAAGATTTTTCTCGAGTGTGTGTTCTCCTGTATTGTGCAGATAACACAGTGGTTTCCACACTAGGAGGAATTTGATGAAGTGGGGAAACTGAGGAACCATTGCTGACTGACTTCTCAACTTGAGTACCTCCAAACATTTTCTCCTCAGTTGTAAATCTCTGCAGTTCAGCCACCTGTGCCTGCAGTCTTGCTTCAGTTCTACTGTCCAAACACTTTATATTGTTTCCACCGATGATTATGTTATCGTTCACTGTTAACAAATTTCTTATGAATGGCTTGTCATGCATGTAATATTCATAAGTATTACTTCTTACAGAAACACTCTGAGGAAAATCAGTTAAGGATTTATTATCCTGATCTTCCCTCTGACTGCGATTTTTGTTGTGGTTCAAAAGCACTTTGTCGTTTCTTCCATCACATCCCCACTCACTCTCACTCTCCTGCATATTTTCACAGATTTCCTTGAGGTCAAAATCCTTGATGCCATAAGTTTCATTTTTCTCTAATGTCATTAGGTGGCATAATTCTCCTTTATTGATGTCCTCTTTTGGGGATGATAATTCCTTGATTGCAAATGTGGCAGAATAGCTTCCTATTACATAGAGTTGGAAAATATTTCATGTTGAATTAGATACTTACACAAAAAATAATACAATGATCACAGAAGTTCTTCAATCATGGTCTTCAAACACTACTATGATAGTTTCTTTTAGTTTTCTTTTTATACTTTTTCCAGCATTAATATTTTCTCTTATCTCAGATAATACAATTTCAAGTACATACAATGTACAACGCACAGTTTTTTGCCTTATAACTTGGATAATTAAATGACACTCCATAAGTAGAAAGTCTATGTATGTACTGGCTTACAGAACTGGAGGCATGAAATCGTAATTGCGATTTGAGACTGTCTTCCCTAATCCCTAATCTTTATAATACTGCTTAATCACATGTGAACATGATGCAACAAAGAATATTTTTACAAATCTATACATCACAATAATTGATACATTTTCATAAATCATGATAAATCTAGCAAGTAACTTAATAAATAACCGCAATTATACAAAATAATAGTCTCTGGAATTCTAAAAGACTCTTAAGTACAAAAAAATTTTTTTTCATTCCAGAAGGAACACATGATAGTTAAAGTAAAAAGTATCTTGAGAAGCACTGACTTTTGAAATATTAGGCTCAGGTCAACACACATATGTATAAAGTTTAAGAATTAAGGAAAACTGTCTGAAATCTCAACTATGGGATTTCATGGAGTATCAATTATATGGCAAAAATATACACATACAGTGTACAATAAATGTTTTGGAAACTTGTTACCTAAGGTCAGAGAGAACATCTATATGGGAAAAAAATTACAAAGACATTTTCCTCACCCAGAGAGAGCAGGTTCCTGTAGGTCTCCAGCATCACATCCCTGTACAAGGCCCTCTGAGTAGGATCCAGGCATTCCCACTCTTCCTGAGTGAATTCTACGGCCACATCCTTGAATGTAAACAGTCCCTGAAAGGAAACATTTCACCAAGTGAACAGGGAGAGAGTTCTGAAAATCAGTCTTACAGAATCAGACATGTAAGGACTGGCTTGGCTGATGAATGTTCTCAGTGATCCATGTAAGATAATTCTGAGCAAGTTACAATCCTCCAATTTTTTTTTTTAACTGAGGTGAACTCATATTAACAAATTTAGCCACTTTTAAAGGACCATTCAGTGACACTTAGTACATTTACAATGTTGAACATCACCTCTTTCTCATTCAAAAATATTTCAATCATCCCCAAAGGAAATCTTACCCATTCAGCAGTTGTTTCTTTCTTCCCCATTTGCTATCAGTCCCTGGACACCACTAATGCTTTATCTCACTAGATGTACCTCTTTGGGATATTTACATATAAGTAGAATAGCATAAAATGTAACCTTTTGTCTGATTTCTCCTGTGAATATACACATACATTTTAGGATTATTTGTTCTACTTTTGTGAAAAATGTCATGGGTAATTTGATACGGATCACATTAAATGTGTAGATGATTTGAGTAGTTTGGCCATTTAAACCATATTCATTCTTCCAAGTCAGAAGAAAATGTAGATTTGTTAATTTTTTAACAAAAAGAGTGCTTAAGCCTATATGACTATCAGCCTAAAGAAAGTAGATATAGGAACATACTTGAACATACTTGAAAAACAGGATAACTTGAACAGGAACACACTTGAACATACTTGAAAAGTAGGATAACCATAAACCAAAAACTATTTCACAAAAACCAAAAGAAACAGAACACAAGCATAATATAAAAGGAAATCATCAAACTGCAAAAGGAGAAACAGAGAGAAAAACAAAAAAGAAATACAGAATCAACTGGAAAACAAGGTTTAAATTGGCAGTATATACCTATCCTGAAAGATGATGCTGTGAAAGTGCTGCACTCAATATGCCAGCAAATTTGGAAAACTCAGCAATGGCCACAGGACTGGAAAAGGTCAGTCTTCATTCCAATCCCAAAGAAAGGCAATGCCAAAGAATGCTCAAACTACCGCACAATTGCACTCATCTCACACGCTAGTAAAGTCATGCTCAAAATTCTCCAAGCTAGGCTTCAGCAATATGTGAATCGTGAACTTCCAGATGTTCAAGCAGGTTTTAGAAAAGGCAGAGGCACCAGAGATCAAATTGCCAACATCCGCTGGATTATGGAGAAAGCAAGAGAGTTCCAGAAAAACATCTATTTCTGCTTCATCGACTATGCCAAGGCCTTTGACTGTGTGGATCACAATAAACTGTGGAAAATTCTGAAAGAGATGGGAATACCAGACCACCTGACCTGCCTCTTGAGAAACCTGTATGCATGTCAGGAAGCAACAGTCAGAACTGGACATGGAACAACAGACTGGTTCCAAATAGGAAAAGGAGTACGTCAAGGTTGTATATTGTCACCTTGCTTATTTAACTTATATGCAGAGTACATCATGAGGAACGCTGGGCTGGAAGAAGCACAAGCTGGAATCAAGATTGCCGGGAGAAATATCAATAATCTCAGATATGCAGATGACACCACCCTTATGGCAGAAACTGAAGAGGAACTCAAAAGCCTCTTGATGAAAGTGAAAGAGGAGAGTGAAAAGGTTGGCTTGAAGCTCAACATTCAGAAAACGAAGATCATGGCATCTGGTCCCATCACTTCTTGGGAAATAGATGGGGAAACAGTGGAAACAGTGTCAGACTTTATTTTTTTGGGCTCCAAAATCACTGCAGATGCTGACTGCAGCCATGAAATTAAAAGACGCTTGCTCCTTGGAAGGAAAGTTATGACCAGCCTAGATAGCATATTAAAGAGGCATTACTTTGCCAACCAAGGTCCGTCTAGTCAAGGCTATGGTTTTTCCCGTGGTCATGTATGGATGTGAGAGTTGGACTATGAAGAAAGCTGATCGCCAAAGAATTGATGCTTTTGAACTGTGGTGCTGGAGAAGACTCTTGAGAGTCCCTTGGACTGCAAGGAGATCCAACCAGTCCATTCTAGAGGAGATCAATCCTGGGTGTTCATTGGAAGAACTGATGCTAAAGCTGAAACTCCAATACTTTGGCCACCTCATGCGACGAGTTGACTCACTGGAAAAGACTCTGATGCTGGGAGCGATTGGGGGAGGAGGAGCCGGGGACGACAGAGAATGAGGTGGCTGGATGGCATCACCGACTCAATGGACATGAGTTTGAGTGAAGTCCGGGAGTTGGTGATGAACAGGGAAGCCTGGCGTGCTGTGGTTCATGGGGTCGCTAAGAGTCGGACACGACTGAGCGACTGAACTGAACTGAACCTATCTATTAATAATTACCTTTAATGTCAATGGACTTGAATGCTCCAATAAAAGACACAGAGTGACAGACTGGATTGAAAAACTTGAGCATACCATATGCTGCCTACAAGAGACCCACTTTAGATGTGAAAAAGAATGCAGTATTGATATATACTATAACGTGGCTGAACCAAAAAAATTACTTTTCTTAGGTCTGCCTTCCAAAGCAATAGAAATAAAAGTAAAAATAAACAGATTGGACCAATCAAACTCAGGAGGTTTTGTATAACAAAAGGTTTTGTATAATCATCAACAAAACAAAAAAGACAACCTACAGACCAGGAGAAAATACCTTCAAATGATGCAACCAACAAGTGCCTAATTTCCAAAATATACAGATATCTCACACAATTCAAAAACAAAACACAACCCAATCGAAAAGTGGGCAGAAGATCTAAATAGACATTTCATGAAAGAAGACATACATATGGGCAAAAGGTACCTGAAGAGACATTCGACATCATTAATTATCAGAGAAATACAAACCAAAACTAAAATGACGTACACCTCACTTCACACTGATCAGAATGGTCATTGCTAAAAAGTCTACAAATGACAAATGCTGGAGAGAGTGTGGAGAAAAGGGAACCCTCCTACACTGTTGGTAGGAATGTAAGCTGACAAAGCCATTATGGAAAACAGTATGGAGGTTCTTCAAAAAATTAAAAATACAGTTGTCATATGATACAGCAATCCCACCCCCTGGAAATATATGTGGACAAAACTATAATTCAAAAAGTTACATACACCCCTATGTTCAAAGCAGCACTATTCACAATAGCCAAGACATGGAAACAACATAAATGTCCACTGACGGATGAATGGCTAAACAAGATGTCATGCATCCATACAATGGAATACTATGCAGCCATAAAAAGAATGAAGCCATTTCATTTGCAAGAACATGGATGCAACTAGAGATTATCATACTAAGTAACTCAGAGAAAGACAAATACCATATGGTATCACTTATATGTGGATTCTAAAATATAACACAAATGAACCTATCTACCAAACTGATACAAATTCACCAACAGAGAACAGACTTGTGGTTGCCAAGGGGGAGGTGGGTTGGGGAGAATGGATTGAAAGTTTGGAACTAGCAGATGCAAACCATTCTATATAGAATGGATAAATAACAAGGTCATACTATACAGCACAGAGAACTATCATCAATATCTTGTAATAATGGAAAAGAATACAAAAAATAATGTATGTGTGTGTGTGTATATATATATAATGAATCACTTTAATGTACACCAGACGACATATCATTGTGAATCAACTACACTTCAATTTTTTTTTTTAAAGAGACTACTCTTTTAAGAAAAAAAAGATACTCTTTTTTCTGTGAATGTTTCTGGCATTCTTTCAAAAAGAAGAATAGACTGGGACTTCCCTGGGAGTCCAGTGGTTAAGAATCCACCTTCCAATGCAGAGCACTCGGGTTCGATCCCTGGTAAGGGAAGTAAAATCCCACATGTTGTGGGGCTACTAAGACCACTCACTCTGGAGCCTGAGCACCAAAACTAGAGAGAAGCCCATGTGCCATCTCTAAGACCTGACACAGCCAAATAATTAATTAAAAAATAAAAAAGAAATAGACAATAGATGGATGGGTTTAGCTGTAGACTCAGTCTATCACTTTGATCTATATTACCCTTCTCATGCTGAAAACACAGGTTTGTTTACCTCTGGTTTGCAGTATGGTTTGATGCTGCCCTCCAACTCTGTTCTTTTTCACATTTATTTTGGGTATTTGGGGTCCACACCTATTCAAAATGAATTTTAGGACCAGGGTCACATTTGTATAAAATTGACTGCTGGGTTTCTGACAGGGATTGTTTTAAATCTTTGTATCACTCTGGCGAGTACTGCCATCTTAACTACTCTAAGTCTTCCAATCAGCAATCACAGAATATTTTGATATTTATTTTTCTTTCAACTCTTTCATCAATACTTGTCATTTTCATTGTACAAATCTTCCAATTCCTTAAATTAATTCTTACTCTTTCTGATGGTCTTGTGAATGCAATTGTTTTACTTACTTTCAATTTATTGCTAGTGTACAGAAATATTTTAGAGCAAGAAACACACTGATTCACTTCTTTAACTTTTAAAATCTCAAAAAGCATATTTCCCCATCAGTCTTTCATTCTACACCTCCTTGGGTATATACCCACATTAGTATTGCGTAGGCCAAAAAGTTCATTTGAGTTTTTCTAATCTGAACAAACTTTTTGGCCAACCAATACATTACTTATATATGTAGCCTCTTTGGTTTACATGGAGCTGAAAGGGCATGCAGAAGGGTTCTCTGAACAATCCTTACTGCCTACCTCACTGACACCACAGAGCCTACTCCCACCTCCAATCCACGCCTGAGAACAAAACCTTTCACAGAAGGATCGCCTAAAAGGACCCTCTTCGCAAGTTCTAGGTCACTGGTTCACAGTGAAGATCAATCTGCACGCAGATGAGAGGAGATTCAGGGAAGGCCCTGTGTGTGTGATTAAATACTTTAGGCTGGAAACTTCATGGACAGAGAAGTTTAACAAGTCCGAATCATGTCATTTTAGGAAAGAGTTAACAGATCAACAAAGAATATGGTTTTTACCTGGGAAAGCTCCATTCCTTCTTCTTTCATCCTGTTAGATTCTTCAGGTAAGATTATTCTGTATGAGGAACATATGTTGTTTAGTGCTTACAATCAACATACCCCCCCCTGCTCTGCCACAAAGATACCACAAGGAGAACCTTAATGTAGGGAAAGATGGTCCTTTGCTGCCAATTTTAACAGGAAGGATCCAGGGACA
This sequence comes from Moschus berezovskii, assembly GCF_049115385.1. Taxonomy (NCBI): domain Eukaryota; kingdom Metazoa; phylum Chordata; class Mammalia; order Artiodactyla; family Moschidae; genus Moschus; species Moschus berezovskii. The sequence goes on from NC_142481.1 coordinate 5,068,698, forward strand.
ATAAATTTCTACAGGAAGACCAATTAGTAAGTTTTTCACCCACTTCAGGAAGCCCTTTCCTGCTGCCAAAACACACACTCCGCTGCAATTGCATCACCCTTCGTCCATTTGGCACTCAGCCCAAGGAACCTGCCTCCTCCAAGTTCTTTCTTCCAGGTGGCCAGCATCTAATGACTGGTTGATACAGAATATGGAAGTTGCCTTTATGTTAACTGAAAGCAACTCTGGAGGGTAACCCCAGTTCTAGAGCTCCCTGTGAGCTACAATGAACAACTGAGATTTTTGTCCTGAGGGTGATGGGAAACCATAAAAGGATTTAATGCCAAGGATGACACAATCAAATTTATGGTTCACCCCTGATTCAGAGATAGAGAAAGACAAGCTGAGAAAAAGATATGCCTCTATCTCTGGGCCTATGCCTCTGTTTCTTTCTTAAGTGTTTTCCGTAACTGCTGCAGGACTGGAACACATTTGAAGTTTTAACATACAGCAAACTGGTCTGCTCTGGGTTACAGGTGAGTACACTGAGGCTCAGAGCAGGAGTAATTTTATAAAGTTACCCTGAAAAAGTCTGAGTTGAGTAAGCAGAACTGGGTTGAAGTGGCAGTCTGGACAGACTTAAGTAGAAAGGGTTTGTCCTAATTCCAGATTAACTTTCATGTTCCTGAGCAAGACCAACTTCTTTTTCATGGGTTTAATTAATTTCAAACATTTAATTCCTTTTTTCCAAAAACATTATAATCAAAAAATATAAAATGACAAATAGTTATTACTCCAGAAACATAAGAAAGAAGGTCACCCACAGAGATGTGCTCTGAATAATTTCTTCATCATGAACTGGGCTCTATTGGAACAAAGTTTCACATCAATCTGAGAAAGGCTGGAACCTGGGACCCCCCTACAGCACTGCTCTGTACCTGAACAAATGCATCCTGAGCACAGAATACAAAAAAGCCATAAAGAACTAAAAATAACTGCATACATGCACAGCTGGGGCAAATTATGAACAGTAAGCTACCCGCTCCCGCAGCACCACCACCCCACCACCCCCCCGCCAAAAAAGTGACAAATAGATTCAAGGGATTAGATCTGATAAACAGAGTGCCTGAAGAACTATGGATGGAGGTTCGTGACACTGTACAGGAATCAGTGATCAAAATCATCCTCAAGGGAAAAAAATGCAAAAATGCAAAATGGTTGTCTGAAGAGGCCTTACAAATAGCTGAGAAAAGAAGAGAAGCGAAAGGCATATGAGAAAAGGAAAGACATACCCATTTGAAAACAGAGTTTCAAAGAATAGAAAAGAGAGATAAGAAAGCTTTCCTCAGTGATCAATGCAAAGAAATAGAGGAAAACAATAGAATGGGAAAGACTAGAGATCTCTTCAAGAAAATTAGAGATACATGGGTGGATGGCATCACCGACTCTGTGGACATGAGTTTGAGTGAACTCTGGGAGTTGGTGATGGACAGAGAGGCCTGGCGTGCTGTGATTCATGGGGTCGCGGAGAGTCGGACACAACTGAGCAACTGAACTGAACGGAACTGAATGGAACTTTTCATGCAAAGATGGGCACAATAAAGGACAGAAATGGTATGGACCTAACAGAAGCAGAAGATATCAAGAAGAGGTGGCAAGAATACACAGAAGAACTGTACAAAAAAGATCTTCACGACCAAGATAATCACGATGGTGTGATCACTCACCTAGAGCCAGATATATTGGAATGCCAAGTGAAGTGGGCCTTAGGAAGCATCACTAGGAACAAAGCTAGTGGAGGTGAAGGAATTCCAGCTGAGCTATTTCAAATCCTAAAAGATGATGCTGTGAAAGTGCTTCACTCAATATGCCAGTAAATTTGGAAAACTCAGCAGTGGCCACGGGACTGCAAAAAATCAGTTTTCATTCCAATCCCAAAGAAAGGCAGTGCCAAAGAATGTTCAAACTACTCCACAACTGCATTCACCTCACACGCTAGCAAAATGATGCTCAAAATTCTTCAAGCTGGGCTTCACAGTACATGAACTGAGAAGTTCCAGATGTTCAAGCTGCATTGTGAAAAGGCAGAAAAATAAGAGATCAAACTGCCAACAACCGCTGGATCATAGAAAAAGCAAGAGAATTCCAGAAAAACATCTGCTTTATTGACTATACCAAAGCCTTTGACTGTGTGCATCACAACAAACTGTGGAAAATCCTTAAAGACATGGAAATACCAGACCACCTGACCTGCATCCTGAAAAATCTGTATGCAGGTCAAGAAGCAACAGTTAGAAATGGACATGGAACAACAGACTGATTCCAAATCAGTCAAGGCTGTATATCGTCACCCTGCTTATTTAACTTAAATACAGAGTACATCACGCGAAATGCTGGGCTGGATGAAACACAAGCTGGAATCAAGATTGCCAGGAGAAATATCAATAACATCAGATATACAGATGATACCACCCTTATGGCAAAAAGCAAAGAAGAACTAAAGAGCATCTTGATAAAAGTTAAAGAGGAGAGTGAAAAAGTTGGCTTAAACTCAACATTCAAAAAACTAAGATTGTGGCATCTGGTCCCACCACTTCATGGCAAATAGATGGGGAAACAGTGGAAACAGTAAAGGGGGCTGCAAAATTACTGCAGATGGTGACTGCAGCCATGAAATTAAGACACTTGTTCCTTGGAAGAAAAGCTATGACCAATCTGGACAGCATATTAAAAAGCAGAGACACTACTTTGCCAATAAAGGTCTGTCTAATCAATGCTAAGGTTTTTCCAGTAGCCATGTATGGATGTGAGAGTTGGACTATAAAGAAAGCTGAGCGCCGAAGAATTGATGCCTTTGAACTGTGGTGCTGGAGAAGACTCTTGAAAGTCCCTTGGACTGCAAGGAGATCCAATGAGTCAATCCTAAAGGAAATCAACCCTGAACATTCATTGGAAGGACTGATGCTGAAGCTGAAACGCCAATACTTTGGCCACCTGATGCAAAGAGCTGACTCATTTGAAAAGACCCTGATGCTAGGAAAGATTAAGGGCAGGAGGAGAAGGGGAGGACAGAGAGACAGTTGGATGGCACTGACTTGATTGACATGGGTTTGGGCAAGCTCCCGGAGTTGGTGATGGACAGGGAAGCCTGGCGTGCTGCAGTCCTTGGATTACAAAGAGTCAACTGAGCGACTGAACTGAAGACACAAATAGGCCAAAACCCAACTGCCACTTCTGAGGTGCTGAGAACAAAAGCAGGATACTGCACAGGATCTCTGCACACAGCATCACCAAGCGGGTCGGCAGACCATCTAAGCCACACCTCCAATCAGACCTACTAATCCACCCCAACTCCCACCCCATTTAAGGAACCAGTCCTGCCTCCCATCAGGGAACAAGCAAGGGCAAATGTTTCTTTTTCTTGTTCACTTGTCTTCAGCACAAATCCCAGTAAAGCTTTGCCTGAATTCCTTGCCTGGTCTGTTATCAGTTCCTATTGAGTAGAGCCCAAGAACTCAGATCGGTAACAAATCCAGCCCATCCTTTAACATCTGCATAGAGAGAATTTGAGGGAACAATCTATTTATTTGGACACTTCAGAGCTCACTAATTGAGCTGATCAGTTAAGGCAAGAAAGAAGCTACTGAATATTAAACTGGTTAAACTAGGTTTTGAGTGTTAAAAGGTGATCAACATCCTTTCCACATGCACAGTAAAGTTATCTACCAGACAGCAAATAGAGCTGATGTCTATTCAGAATAGTTTCAATACAGAATACAGTAGAAAGCATATAAACCTGGTAACCTGAACAATAAAATTTACAGTAAAAATAATTTGGATATTTAAGACATATCCAATGGTTCCTGAGATTAAAGCTAAAATAAGTGTGAGGATTCATCAAATTTAGAAAAGATTGACAGGAGCCACAGAACAAAGGGGGTGATCGCAACAGTACTGGTAATGGCCCGTTTTAAAAGAACTCTGTGGTAACATAGATTCTTTCCCCATTTCTTACAAGGGAAGAGAACGACTTGGAACCAAGTCTCTGCCCTCTGGAAGGCCTGGGATTGCAAACTGAGTCATCATCTGAATTAAAAATTAGAAAATGCAGATGCCTCAAACACCTGCTTTTGCAACCATCACTTTCCTCTGCATAATTTAAACATGTCAACAAACTTTAAACAAATATAGCTTATAGAGACACTACTTATTACTTCATAACTTAATATTCCACATTGAATCAACCCAATATTCAGCTGGGTTTGGGTTTTCCGCTTTCGCCACCACTGTGTGCTTTGTTCTCTATGTCTCCCCCCGGGTCCTTCTGTTTCTCTCCTTTTGTGTCCTTTTCTGTGTTTCCCCCTCTGATTATAGGCATCATTTTGTTTCCCTCCCTCTCTATTCCTCCTCCCACAGACTATCAGGAGGCCTCACTCTGTTGAAATCTCTGTTCAATCCCTGTAATTCTTTCTCCCCAAACGTTCTGATGCCTCGCTAACTGCACATACGTCTGCTTCAATATTCCCTCTCTGCTCTCCTAGAAGGGAAGTCAAGGGAGATCCACCTCCTGAGTGAGGACTTGTTATAACGGAATAGGGCGGAGGGCGAGGGGAGAGCGGAAGGAGCCGGGAGTCCGCCAAAGGGTTGAGAGAGGTAATCAAAGCAGGAAAACAGCGCTGCAGGCGTTTAGCGTCAATATGGATCGAACGCAGAAAGCTTGGGCCGGTACGTGAGTCGGAGCGATTTTAACCGGAACCGGGCCCGGACTCCGGGGACCGAGCCGAGCCTCCTGGCGATGTCGCCACAGGAGGTAGGGGCGGTCTCAGAGCGAGAGCGACAACTGGGTTCAGAGGTTTACGTTACCGGGAGACGCCCGAAACCAAGCTGTGGAGAGGGCCTGAACTCCGCAGAGCGCAGTAACGAACTAAACAACCAAGTCACTAAGCCGAGAGCGTCAGTCTTTCCTCGGGATACACTTCCGTGTCCGGAGGGAATTGCGCATGCGCACCGTTGGGCCTGGGCAGGACCGCTAACGGGCGCCCGTCTCTGACGTCAGGGTGGACGGAGGCTGTGTCCCTGGAGGGCCGGAGCCTGCAGACGCCTAGTCTCGTCCTGGGAGATTCTTGTCTCTTTCTCCTTTCCGAACGGGCTCTGCGTTTCTACTTTGGATCCTTTGAACGTGTCCGGTGTCCTTTGGAGCCAGGCTCGGTGAGGAATTAGAGAGCCGGGACACTTCTGTTTGAAGTGGCCGGTTAACAACGGTTTATGTGAAAACAGCGAGCGGATAGACACAGATCGTCTGAGCACCCAAGCTCTCTAGCGCTGGGACGTGGGGGCGGGGCTTGGCACTGTGGGCGGAGCTTGGATTCTCGCCCTTCTGAGACCCCAGGCAGTTAGAGCTGCTTCTTAAGCGACCGCGTGAGTTTTAGACCGGGTGATGGAAACTGGGAGTAACTGGAAATGCGAAATTGTACCTGTGTGGAATGTGCAATTTTATACTCACTTCCCTTCGGAGCGTTACTTTTTCTTTTGTTCCCCATTCACTTGGAGCCATCAAAAATAAGAATTTGAGGGTTGGGGGGTCATTTCCTGTTGATATATAGGATTCCAGGTTTTCAGTGCCTTCCGGGAACAGATCCCAGAAGCCGGGCGACAGAAAAAAAAAAAAAAAAAGGAAAATTTTGCACCCCAAACATGTCTGGCTGAGGGACTGCTTTGGAGACTGTGAGCAAGTAATTGGCTAGTCAGGTGCTTGAGAACCAAGCCTTAGTAAATAAAGCAACCATATTTTAATTATCTTTTAAAGAATGCACAAACTACTGCACAATGGCACACATCTTACACGCTAGCAAAGTAATGCTTAAAATTCTCCAACCCAGGCTTCAACAGTAGGTGAACCATGAACTTCCAGATGTTCAAGCTGGATTTACAAAACGCAGAGGAACCAGAGATCAAATTGCCAACATCTGTTGGATCATCGAAAAAGCAAGAGAATTCCAGAGAAACATCTACTCCTGCTTTATTGACTATGGCAAAACCTTTGACTGTGTGGATCACAACAAACTGGAAAATTCTGAAAGAGATGGGAACACCAGACCACCTTACCTACCTCCTGAGAAAGCTCTATGGAGGTCAAGAAGCAACAGAGCTGGACACAAAACAACAGACTGGTTTGAAATTGGGAAAGGAGTACGTCAAGGCTGTATATTGTCACCCTGCTTATTTAACTTAAATGCAGAGTACATCATGAGAAATGCCAGGCTGGATGAAACACAAGCTGGAATCAAGATTGCTAGGAGAAATATCAATAACCTCATATATGGAGATGACCACCCTTTTCTGCCACTCTTATGGCAGAAAGCAAAGAAGAACCAAAGAGCCTCTTGATTAAAGCTAAAGAGAGTGAAAATGTTGGATTAAAACTCAACATTCAGAAAACTAAGATCATGGCATTCAGTCCTATCACTTCATGGCAAACAGATGGGGAAATAGTGGAAACATGAGAGACTATTTTGGCGGGCTCCAAAATCACTGCAGATGGTGACTGCAGCCATGAAATAAGAAGACACTTGTTCTTTGGAAGAAAAGCTATGACCAACCTCAGTTCAGTTCAGTTCAATTCAATTCAGTCGCTCAGTCATGTCCGACTCTTTGCGACCCCATGAACCACAGCACACCAGGCCTCTCTGTCCATTACCAACTCCTGGACTCTACCCAAACCCATGTCCATTGAGTCGGTGATGCCATCCAACCATCTCATCCTCTGTCGTCCCCTTCTCCTCCTGCCTTAAATCTTTCCCAGCATCAGGGACTTTTCAAATGAGTCAGTTCCTCGCATCAGGTGCCTGAAGTACTGGAGTTTCAGTTTCAGCATCAGTCCTTCCAATGAATGTTCAGGGTTGATTTCCTTGCAGTCCAAGAGACTCTCAAGAGTCTTCCCCAACACCACAGTTCAAAAGCATCAATTCTTCAGCACTCAGGTTTCTTTATAGTCCAACTCTCACATCCATACATGACTACTGGAAAAACCATAGCCTTGAGTAGACAGACCTTTGTTGACAAAGTAATGTCTCTGCTTTTTAATATGCTGTCTAGGTTGCACATAACTGTCTTCCCAAGGAGTATGCGTCTTTTAATTTCATGGCTGTAATCACCATTTGCAGTGATTTTGGAGCCCCCAAAAATAAAGTCAGCCACTGTTTCCACATCTATTTGCATGAAGTGATGGGCCCAGACGCCATGATCTTCGTTTTCTGAATGTTGAGCTTCAAGCCAACCTTTTCATTCTCCTCTTTCACTTTCATCAAGAGGATCTTTAGCTCTTCACTTTCTGCCATAAGAATTGTGTCATCTGCATATCTGAGGTTATTGATATTTCTCCCGGCAATCTTGATTCCAGCTTGTGCTTCTTCCAGCCCAGCATTTCTCATGATGTACTCTGCATATAAGTTAAATAAGCAGGGTGACAATTTACAGCTTTGATGGACTCCTTCCTATTTGGAACCAGTCTGTTGTTCCATGTCCAGTTCTAACTGTTGATTCTTGATCTGCATACAGGTTTCTCAAGAGGCAAATCAGGTGGTCTGGTATTCCCATCTCTCAGAATTTTCCAGTTTGTGATCCACACAGTCAAAGGCTTTGTCATAGTCAATAAAGCAGAAATAGAGTTTTTCTGGAACTCTCTTGCTTTTTCCATGATCCGGGGGATATTGGCAATCTGATCTCTGGTTCCTCTGCCTTTTCTAAAACCAGCTTGAACATCTGGAAGTTCACGGTTCACGTATTGCTGAAGCCTGGCTTGGAGAATTTTGAGCATTACTTTACTAGTGTATGAGATGAGTGCAATTGTGTGATAGTTTGAGTATATATGTGTTGATGCTAATGCTAAGTCGCTTCAGTCGTGTCCGACTCTGTGCGACCCCATAGACGGCAGCCCACCAGGCTCCCCCGTCCCTTGGATTCTCCAGGCAAGAACACTGGAGTGGGTTGCCATTTCCTTCTCCATATATGTGTTAGTATATGCTATTTATCTTTCTCTTTCTGACTTACATCACTCTGTATAGTAAGCTCTAGGTTCATCCACCTCATTAGAAGTGACTCAAATTGCGTTCCTTTTTATGACTGGAATTCTCTGGTGGCTCAGATGGTAAAGAGTCTGCCTGCAATGTGGGAGACCAGAGTTTGATCCCTGGCTCAGGAAGATCCTCTGAAGAAGAAAATGGCAACACACTCCAGTATTCTTGCCTGGAAAATTCCATGGACAGAGGAGCCTGGTGGGCTACAGTCCACAGAGTTGCAGAGTCGGACACGTCTGAGTGACTTCAGCTTCTTTATGGTTGAGTAATCGACGAGTTGACTCATTGGAAAAGACTCTGATGCTGGGAAAGGTTGGGGGCGGGAGGAGAAGGGGACGACAGAGAATGAGATGGCTGGATGGCATCAGCGACTCTGTGGACATGAGTTTGAGTGAACTCCGGGAGTTGGTGATGGACAGGGAGGCCTGGTGTGCTGATTCATGGGGTCGCGGAGAGTCAGACACGACTGAGCAACTGAACTGAACTGAATATTCCAATTTGTGTATGGACAACTTATTTATCCATTCATCCATTGATGGACATCTAGGTTGCTTCCATGTTCTAGCTATTGTAAATAGTGCTGCAATGAATATTGGGGTACATCTTTTTCAATTTTGGTTTCCTCAGGGTATATGCCTAGCACTGGGATTGCTGGGTCATATGGTGGTGGAAGGCAGATTCTTAACCACTGGGCCACCAGGAAGTCCCTTTTTCTCGTTTTGTTCCCCTCTACTGGTGTTCCTGCCCAATTTCAAACCTCACACGGTTCCTACTTACTCTACTCGTTTCCCCTCTTACTGCACTTTCCCCTCAACCTTTGCCTGCCCTAAATCTGTTTTTGCCTTTCTTTCCCATCTCTGCTCCCTCTCTGCTTTTGGGGGTACACTTCACCTATCCATGTTATGCTCACTTCCACCTCATTCTCTGGCACCCCCAGGTGGCTATGCATCAAATTTCCTGCTTTCTTTCTTCCTCTGCTCCTCCAATTGCTAGTTTTCTCTCCCGGGGTCCCAACGCTCTGAACGCCAAGTTTCCAAGTCCTTAATCCTCACCACTTTGCTCTCCCTCCTATCACTGACTCAGGACACCTCTCCCTACATTGCTCTCCTACCCCTGCAGATCCTGTTTTCATTACTACTTTTATAAAACTGACTTTCAAGGCTCAATTTCTTTTATGTTACTGTTTCTTTGCAAGATCCCCAGCCATCATCATCTGTATTCTCATTGGTTCCCTTCATTCTTTTCAGCTGTTTTTCTGTGTCCTTCTGTCTCTGCTTCTCCTACACCCTCTTGCCTACAAATTTCCAGGGATGCGAGTGAATAACATGCCTGCCTACAAGAACATTTTCCTATTGAGTTGAATTGGACAAGAAAAACAATGACTGTCACATGACTGGCCTGGGGCACCTCCACAAGGGGATGAAAGGAAGGGCTGACCATAAGGGGAGGCCTGAGAGGAAGGACTGCTCTCAGGATACGCAAGAAAGAGGAGCTGGGAAAGAGGGGGGCCTCAGGTAAGGGGCAGGCTCTCCAGAATCCCAGGACCAGGGAGAGAACGTGGCATCTCCTGCCACCCTCCAAGGGTGGATAGGGCGAGGCTGGAGGATTGTTCCCAAAAGTTCTCCAAAGCTGAATCGAAATACAGTGACAGAGTTTTGGAGGAGTAGAAAGAAGTAGCTTTATTACTTTGCCGGGTAAAGGGGGAACACAGTAGGCCAGTGTGTCAAGAACTGTGCCCTGCCCCTGCTTCCTGGCAAGTTGGAAGAGGTCTTAAGGTTTTCATGTTTTTTTGTTTTGTTTTTTTCAGGTGGAAAATGGGGCTGAAAAAAAGAATGCGGGCTGATGTGGTCTTGCACTTTTCTCCCCCTCCTGGGTGAATTGAGATCATCACAGCTGACATTGGGTGATTCAAGAACAGGTTCTGGTGGTCTCTGAGGTCATCATCCCATGACATTCTTTCTGGAATGAAGAATGCTCCAAGAGGAAAGTAATGTTTTCTTGGAAGGAAAAACACCAAGTGCAGCTAGAGGGCAATCATTTTCAGATTGCAAATAAGCAAGAAAGGGAGAACAAACATCTGTAGGTTAAGTGGATGGAGAGAAAAAGGACTGCATAAGGGCTAACATAATGGGGTGCCTAATTTAGTTTCTGCTACAGCAGAAGCAGAGGTAGTACACAGTTTCAAGAAGCAAAATGTTTGAAAGGCACCTACGTGGAAGAAAAGCCAAGGGCAGGGACCAGCCTCAGAATGAATTTAAATCCAAAGGAAAACAAGTCTTCTTTTCTCTGTAACATGCTCTGCCTTTGTATGTCAGTACATCACTGGGAAATGGCAGAATGACTTCCAGGCATTTGTCAATGGAGATTGTCTCCTTCTTACAAATTCACCATTATGAATTATCCAAAGACTTAAAAGAGTGGAACTTTGACTAAAGACGGTGCCACACTCACTTATCAGGTTTCTCTCTAGTATGAATTCAGTTGATGCTTTGCAAGGGCTGGCAACTCATGAAAGATTTTGCATAAATCAATACATTGGTAAAGTTTTTCTCCAGTATGAATCCTCTAATAAACTGCAAGGTTTCCCTTGTGATTAAAGACCTTGCCACACTCACTGCATTTGGAAGGCTTTTCTGCCATATGAATTTATTGATAGTTTCAAACGGTTGTCTTCTCAAGAAATAACTTGTCACACCCATATTATGTTTGTAAGGTTTCTATTATGAATTCTTGGGTGACTCACAAGGTTTGCTTTGACAAAAGATACTTATTACATTTGTAAGGTTTCTCTCTAGTATGAATTTCCTGATGAAGTCCAAGGGCTTCATTGAAAGACTCTGCCACATACATGATATTTATATGGTTCTGCCTCCTGCATGGATTATTTCATGTCTATGATACTTGAGGAAGAATGAAAGGCTTTCCCACAGACACTACATTTTTAAGGGTTCTCTTCAGTATGAATGCTCCCATGAATTACAAGGTCTAGATTTCAGCTAAACATCTTAGCATTCATATCACAGTTCTGTAATTTCTCTCCTATATGGATTATTCGATGTTGACTGAGGGTTGAGCTCTGACTAAAGGTTTTACCACAGTCATTACATCTGTAGGGTTTCTCTCCAGTATGAACTCTGTGATGAATTGAAAGCTTTCTTTTTTGACTAAAGACCTTGTCACACTCATTGCATTTGTAAGGTTTCTCTCCAGTATGAATTCTTTGATGAATTACAAGGTCAGAATTTTGGCTAAAGACCTTGCCACATACATCACATTGATGTAATTTCTTGCCTGTATGAGTTATACTATGTCGACTGAGGATTGAGTTCTGATTAAAGGTTTTACCACACTCATTACATTTGTAAGGTTTCTCTCCAGAATGAATTCTTTGATGAATGACAAGATCTGAATTTCAGCTAAAGACCTTGCCACATACATCACATATATGTAATTTCTCTTCTATATGGATTCTCTGATGACTCCTGAAATTTGAGCCCTGATGAAGCTTTTTGCCACACTCATAAAATTTGTAAGGTCTTACCCTGTGTAGGATCTGGTTTTGTATCAGTATTGAAGGATACATAAAGTCATTTCCATATATATTATAAATATTGGTTTTGAGAGTAGGAGAAACTATTTGAAGAGGTGAAAATGAGGAGCTACTGTTGACATACTTATCAGCTTGATTAAATGCAATTTTCTGTTGACATTTAAACATATGCAGTTCATCTGGAAGGCTTAACACAAGTCTATTTCCAGTATGGTTGTTTCCTGCATGCCTTCTACCATATTGACTTCTACTATCAATGACATCTTGGTTAAGGGATGTACGGATATTTTTGTAATTTCTTTCATCATTTCTCCACTGAAACCTGAAGTCATTCATGTTCTCCTGAATTTCCAGGAGGTTAAAATATTTAATTTCCGGATTTCTTTTCTTCCCCAAATCACTGTTCGGCATACTCCTTCTCTATCAGTGTGTGATTTTAGTTGTAATTTCCAGATGTGTATATGAGAAATATCTACAAGATATAAAGAACCATAGATGTCCTATTCATTACACTGCATGAATATAAGTTTCAGGTTGAATGTAAGATATTAAATAAAAGTAATACTTCAAACACGGTTAGGATACTTCACAACCATGTTAAATTTCTGAGGAACAATAAATAGGATTCTCCACTACACTTCTGGTGTATTATGAAGTGGCCAGGCCAGATCATCTGAAGAAAGGGCATGTTTAAATTCCTGAGGCTACATCATGAAGCTTTTCATGCCTGAGTCAACACGGCTTTGAGCTCAGTTAAGCAAGGTAGGGGATTTCAAGACAAACAAGGGTAAATCCAAAGATATCTTCCCAACTTTTAGAGGGAAGTTATCCTCACCCACAGAGAGCAGGTTCCTGAAGGTCTCCAACATCACATCCATGTATAAGGCCCTCTGAGCAGGGTCCAGGCACTCCCACTCTTCCGGAGAGAACTGGATGGCCACATTAATCAATGTCAACTGTGACTTAAAGTTAAAAAAAAAAAAAAATTTCACCAAGGCCATGAGGAAAGTTCTTATTTCCATACAAAATGAATAGAGGTAAAAGATCAATTAAGTTGAAGAATGTATTCTGACAAAGCCATGGAAAGGCATTTAGAGCTACTTGTATGTCTAATTTTAATTTCTTGTGCTTTGTCATTGAGATTATGATAGCTTCCAAATAGATGTAGATTTCTCATTTTTGTGGGCAATACATGAAATATATACAGATAATAATTCAACACCAGGTTGTCTATGTGGAAGGGTTAGCTATGTTAGACACACTGAGAATGATCAAACTTGGATATAGAGGAATGTGAGTGGTGTTTTCAGAGATGACAAAGTCCATAGTAGTTTTAAAGAAAGCTCAAAACCTCCAATGATGATGATGATGAGAACAGCAAAGACAAAAAACATTTAAATACTTCCTATATACTGTAAGTTTCTCTAAATGTTTAACATTTTTAACTTGTTAGCAACATCAAGCTCATTGAAGAAAGAATTTTTTACCATCTTACAGAGGAGAAAACTATGTCAGAGATACTGCTCGACTCAGGTCAAGAACCTAATGAATCATATAGTAAGCACCTGAACTACTGTGTTTGGGTTCTAGAACTGAAGCCAAAAAATCAAAAGTAATGAGCATTAAAAGTTCATTGATAGATGATTCCCTGAGAAAATTTGAAAGAAGTTCAAGCTGAACAACATGGATCAGCCTAAGAGGTCATTCATTACACGTGTGCACACATGCACACATACACAAAATGTTAGTAATCTTATTATTTAAACTGTGAACATGGTAGTATAGGAAAAAAAATCAAGGCCAGAGAACATATTAAAAATACACTATCAACTACAAAATGATATGATAGTTTTAAAATCATGATATCTTTTTTTTTTAAATCATGATGAAAAGTGAAAGTCACTCAGTCATATCCTACTTTTTGTGACCCCATGGACTGTAGCCTGCCAGGCTCCTCTGTCCATGGAATTCTCCAGGTCAGAATACTGGAGTGGGTAGCTGTTCCCTTCTCCAGGGGATCTTCCCAACCTAGGGATCGAGCCCAGGTATCCCACATTGCGGGTGATTCTTCACCATCTGAGTCACCAGGGAAGTCCCAAATCATGACATCATTTATCTAAACCATGGACATGCACATCCATACACCTATACATACAGGTCAACACTAAAATAACTGAGTAGTCTCCTGACAGTTTTTCAGTCTATTTTTTTCAGTATTGTATTCACACGCATTCTAAGATCCTGACAATGAAAATGTACAAACTGTACTCAACTGAGTTTCCCAAAAAGATTCTACACTAGGATACTAAAAAAAACTAGTACAGACATAACACTGATTCAAAATTTTAAAAGTTATTACTGTTATACATTATTTTAACAGATAAAAATCACAATAATAAATTTAAAAGATTCTTGAAGCAGTAAAAGACAGAAATAATATTGAAAAATATATTGTTATTAAAAAAGAACATTTTACTAAATGTCATGATTAAAAGGAAACTCCGAATGCATTCCTTTGAAGTTCCAGTGGAGTGAAGGGGGTTGGCCCTGCCTTTCACCACTGTACAGGGTGCCTGAGCAGAGACCATGAGAGGAAGTGACTGGAAGAAAACAGACAGCTAGTGCAACAGAGTAATCTAGAGAAAAGAAAGGCAAAAAGTGAAAAGAAGGAAAAAGATATTCTAACCTATAGAGAGCAGGAGTGACTGCACAGTATCAGAAAAATAAACAGAAAAACTGACACAAGAGAAAAGGACATTACATAATCATAAAAGGGTGAATTCCCCAAGAAGACACAACAATTCATAAATATGTACTGGGGGAAGGCACCAGGTAAGGATGAACGTACAGGTGTCAGGAAAGCACACCTCAGAATCAGAAAGAAACCCAAAGAGAGGCATTTCAAGAAGGACGGACTGAAGAATCAACAGAGTATGGCCTCACCTGAGAAACAGCCACCCTTTACTTTCCTCCTCCTCTTACGGCTTCTTATTCAGACAACTTGCATATTTAGAGGTCACGCTTCAAAGCTGAAAACAGGCTGTTTAATGGTTAAAATAAACACACTCCTTCTTCCTCTGCCACAAGCACACACACAGGGAAGATCTTACCATATGGATTAAGAGTCCTGTGCTCCCCACTGTCACAGGAGGGACTCAGGACAGTAAACTCCCCCCCCAGAGACCAACCAGTCACTTTTCCCACACTTTTCATCAGATCTCCCTACCCTCCTATGAGGCTGTTATGCCACACAGTAGCAGTGGGCACCTGAGCTGACCTGATAACCCCCTTCAGGTCACAGACCAGGCAGGCCCTGGTCCATCCCCATGCAGAACAGAGCACCTCCTCCTCATGCTAGATCTCAGTCCTCAGAATCAGGAGGACTCAAAGTCCTGATGTTCGGTGACAAGTCCAGACTGGAATCACAGGGGCAATTAAATATTATTGAGATTTCGCCACATACCGACGATCTTAAGAATTCCTGGTCAAAGTGTATAAAACATGTCTATATAAATGACTCATTGACCTACTATGAAGCCTGGATTGAGTACCACTAAGAGAAGATTAAGCCCAACACATCTCCCACTTTTTCTTTTTCTTCTCCAGCTTTACTGAGACATAAAAGATGAATGAAAATGGAACAAGTGATTCTCTGACAAACATATACACTGTAAATAATTATCACAATCAAGTAATCCATACTTCCATCAACACAAAATTACCATTTTGTGTGACTATGTGGGGAGAACATGTAATTCTTTCTGAGAAAATTTCAAGTATATAGAAACACACTGTTGATGAGAATTCAAATTGGTGTAGCCACTGTGGAAAGTTCCTCAGAAAACTGAAAACAGAATTACCATACAATTTAGCAATCCTACTCCAAGGCATATATCCAGACCAAATTATACTTCAAAAAGATTCATGCATCCCTATGTTTATAGCAGCAATATTTATAATACCCAAGACAAGGAAAAACTAAATGTCCACCAACAGATGTGTGAATAAAGAAGACACGGTGCATATATACAATGGAATATTACTCAGCCATATAAAGAATGAAAGAATGCCATTTGCCACAATATAGCTGGACCAAGAGATTGTTATAAAGTGAAAGAAGTCAGAGAGAGGCAAATATATGATTATCATTCATTTCTAAAATCTTAAAAAAATGAAACAAATGAACTGACTTACAAAGCAGAAATAAGACTCACAGACCTAGAAACAAAATTATGATTATCAAAGGGGGATGCGGGGGGGGGGGAATAAAATAGAAGGATAGGATTAATATATAAACACTACTATATATAACACAGATAACTAATATAGACATACTGTATAGCACAGGGAATTAATTCAATACTCTGTGATAATCTATGTGGGGAAAGAATCTGAAAAAGAATCAACATGTATATGTACAACTAAATCACTTTGCTGTATACCTAAAACTAACAAAACCTTGTAAATCAACTATACTCAAATAGGAAAAAAAAGAAAGAAATCAGTTGTGAGCAAATTTCTTCATCATGGATGGGCTCTGTTGCAAAAACGTTCCAAGTTAATTCAGCCCATGTTTCAGAGAACTTGCAGAAAATAGCCAAGAGGGACCTGAGGCAAACATCTTATCACCTCAGAGTTCACAATTTTACTAGCTCACAGGAAGAGGAAGAAAACAATACAAAGCTGGGCTTCCCTGGTGGCTCAGGGGTTAAAGCATCTGCCTCCAATGTGGGAGACCAAGATTCGATCCCTGGGTCGGGAAGATCCCCTGGAGAAGGAAATGGTAACCCATTCCAGTATTCTTGCCTGGAGAATCCCATGGACGGAGAAGCCTGGAAGGCTACAGTCCACGGGGTCGCAAAGAGTCGGACACGACTGAGCGACTTCACTAATCACTAACCGGTAAAATTAGATTTTGACTGTTACTACAGAATATCATTGACATTTCTGCCAACTACTCATCAACATATTCTAAAATTAGGTGCCTGCCTGCATCCTCAATAGCTTCCGTTGTGTCCAACTCTTTGAGACCCTATAGACCGTAGCCTCCCAGGCTCTTTTGTGCATGGGATTTCTCCAGGCAAGAATACTGGAGTGGGTTGCCAGGCCCTTCTCCTAAAATTATGTACTACTTACAAAAGAAACTTTACATGTATAAGAAGACAAGAAGCCATTCATGCCAGGAAAAAAAATCTGAAACAAAATTTAAAAAGCCGTAATTGGACACACATCAATGTTAGAACAACTCAATGATCCATATCAAAACAACCCATCACCCATTTGGATCCAATTTTCCCCCCACATGCACTACTAGGTGTTTCCATCTTATTCTGTTTACCTGTCTCCCTGTTTCATTGGTCGCGTGTCTTTTTTGCTCTCCTGCTGTTTCTGGCCTCCTCTGTTTCTTCCCTCACACCTGTCCTGCACCTCTGCAAGCTGTTCTGCCTCTTGAGGCTCTTTCTCCCACCCTTTCTGACTGTCATAAATAAAATTTCTGTGTTTCTGCCTCTTTCTTCCCCCATCTCCGCTCCTTCTCAGCCCTCCCTATGCACTCCCTTCCTCCTCAAAGACCCCAGGTGGCGATGCTTCCTTCCAGTTCCTTCTTTCCCTCTGCTCCTCTTGTCACCTTCTGTCCACTTTTTCTCCCAGCACTACATGGCTCTGAAGGCCGAGGTTCCAACTCTTGTAACATTTCCCATTACTCTCTTGAAATGACCGTCCTCTGGGATCCCGCCTTCTCACGCTGATCCGGGTTCCCTTCCTTATGCTGCCCTGCAATCTTGCAGGTGTGACTTCATCACATTGAGGTTACTGCTTTTTTGCGTGTCCCTCAGCGACCCTCTACGTTCCCACTCGTTTTCCCTCACTCTTTTCCCTTCAGGTTTTCTACTTCTCCCTCAGTCTCTCCGTCTCTCCTTTTCCCGATACCCCCTCACCCAAGCACAAAATGCTCGCCTTCCGGAAAGGACCACTTTCTAAGGGCGGGGGGCAGGGGAGAGATCCTGGGGACCGAAGGGCATGGGGTATCACACGACCCGCCCAGCTCACCTTCCCCCAGGAGAAGGCAGAAGACGCGGCCTCTGCGGCAGCGGAGCGACCCGCGCTGCCTCGAGGGACCGAGAGGGCGAGGTTGGAGGGAGCAAATCCACCCCGCGGACGAGTATTTTACATGGGGTGAGGGTGGGACGCGGGGGTCAGCAGAGGATTTTATAAAGGCGGTGTCTACGTGGAACGAAAGCAGAAAAGCCAAGGGCAGGGACCGGCGCAGAGCGACTTCAAACCAAAAAGAAAAGATACCGGACCCGAAACGGCGACGTCCGGATTTTCTGGGGCGGAGGGCTGGGTCCTGGCATGTTAGATCCCTAGCGACTCCCACACTTTGAGGACTGGGGGTACCACACAGCACAAGTTCACGGTAGAAAGAAGAAACTTACCTCAGGACCGTGACCTTGGCTGCGAGCTCCCCACCTTCGGGCTCATTAGGTTGGGCTCCTCGGGTTAGAGGCCGGGTTTCCGGGGCGGGGCCGGGGCGGGGCCAACCGGCAAGGGGTGGAGCGAGGAGAAGGCCTAGCCCTGCATCCTGTAAACTGGAGGGGCTGGGAGAAGGGAGGGGTTGGCTGCCTCAAGTTGTATACAGTTACTGCGAATCTGCATCAAAAATCTTTTTTCCTACTTCCGTAACCCTCCCCGCCACGTTCTTGTTTCTATGGAACATGTGAATAATAAAAATTGTTGACAAAAACATTTTTAAAGCACCCACACACATGCGTGCACACGTACATGCCTCGGTCTCATCACTCAGGTCCGAGTCAGGATTACCCTGGGCGGTCCCCTCCCTGGACTCCGCAGGTGAGCCTTTACATCTCGACTTTGCTTCCCATAACCGGCCCGTGGCCGGTGTCTCCCGCAACAGAGCCTTCCAGGGTCCTACTCCCCATAGGTGCTGAAGAGATGGAGTCTGGTCTCCAAAACCGAGGGCACGAACACCTGTTCGTCCTTTGGAGGAGCTCCTATATGTCCATCTTCTAGTCTTTTTATTCTCTCTTGATTTCTTTTTTTTTTTTTTCTTTTTTATTGGAGGCTAAGAGGAGAGTGAAAAGGTTGGCTTGAAGCTCAACATTCAGAAAACAAAGATCATGGCATCTGGTCCCATCACTTCATGGGAAATAAATGGAAAAAACAGTGGAAACAATGTCAGACTTTATTTTGGGGGGCTCCAAAATCACTGCAGATGCTGATTGAAGCCATGAAATTAAAAGAGTCTTATTCCTTGGAAGGAAAGTTATGACCAACCTTGATAGCATATTAAAAAGCAGAGACATTACTTTGCCAACAAAGGTCCGTCTAGTCAAGGCTATGGTTTTTCCCGTGGTCATGTATGGATGTGAGAGTTGGACTGTGAAGAAAGCTGATTGCCGAAGAATTGATGCTTTTGAACTGTGGTGTTGGAGAAGACCCTTGAGAGTCCCTTGGACTGCAAGGAGATCCAACCAGTCCATTCTAAAAGAGATCAATCCTGGGTGTTCATTAGAAGGACTGAGGCTAAAGCTGAAACTGCAGTACTTTGGCCACCTCATGCGACAAGTTGACTCACTGGAAAAGACTCTGATGCTAGGAAAGGTTGGGGGTGGGAGGAGAAGGGGACGACAGAGAATGAGATGGCTGGATGGCATCACCGACTCTGGACATGAGTTTGAGTGAACTCAAACTCATATCTTGCTAGCTTCTTAATATGTCATCTAGAAAGTAAAAGTTACATTTGCTACCTAATCTAAAATGGCTGTATGGTGAAAATCTAAAAAATATATAAGGTTCATTCTTTAAACATGTTTGCAAGCAAATGTAAAATGATGAAGAGAAAAAGGAGGTCTTTATTCAGTTCAGTTCAGTTCAGTTCAGTCGCTCAGTCGTGTCCGACTCTCCGCGACCCCATGAATCACAGCACGCCAGGCCTCCCTGTCCATCACCAACTCCCGGAGTACACTCAAACTCATGTCCACAGAGTCGGTGATGCCATCCAGCCATCTCATTCTCCGTCGTCCCCTTCTCCTCCCGCCCCCAACCTTTCCCAGCATCAGAGTCTTTTCCAGTGAGTCAACTCGTCGCATGAGGTGGCCAAAGTATTGCAGTTTCAGCTTTAGCATCAGTCCCTCCAATGAACACCCAGGATTGATCTCCTTTAGAATGGACTGGTTGGATCTCCTTGCAGTATAAGGGACTCTCAAGAGTCTTCTCCAACACCACAGTTCAAAAGCATCGATTCTTCGGCGATCAGCTTTCTTCACAGTCCAACTCTCACATCCATACATGACCACAGGAAAAACCATTGCCTTGACTAGACGGACCTTGGTTGGCAAAGTAATGTCTCTGCTTTTTAATATACTATCAAGGTTGGTCATAACTTTCCTTCCAAGGAGCAAGCGTCTTTTAATTTCATGGCTGCAATCAGCATCTGCAGTGATTTTGGAGCCCAAAAAAACAAAGTCTGACACTGTTTCCACTGTTTTTCCATCTATTTCCCATGAAGTGATGGGACCAGATGCCATGATCTTTGTTTTCTGAATGTTGAGCTTCAAGCCAACCTTTTCACTCTCCTCTTTCACTTTCATCAAGAGGCCTTTGAGTTCCTCTTCACTTTCTGCCATAAGGGTGGTGTCATCTGCATATCTGAGGTTATTGATATTTCTCCCGGCAATCTTGATTCCAGCTTGTGCTTCTTCCAGCCCAGCGTTCCTCATGATGTACTCTGCATATAAGTTAAATAAGCAAGGTGACAATATACAACCTTGACGTACACCTTTTCACATTATTGTCAGGACCTCCTGTCTTCATCTTCCACATGTGTGTCTCTGCAGGGGATGCCATGCTCAGTCACTGCTCCTATATGAGTTGGTGCCCTTGACCTTGCTTCAGGAAGAGGGTGGGAAAGACGGGGGTGAGACAGGCTGTGGGTGCATAGGTCCCATCCAACTGAGTTTCTCTTCCCCAGCTCCTGGCTTGTCTCTCACCCAAGAGGTATCTGGGTCCACAGTGACTAGGCTATGCAAGTATTGACCAGGTCCAAGAGATTTTCATAGACTTTTAACAATCCTTTCAGTCCAAATTTGATGAGAAGCTGATATTTAACACTTCGTATTTCTAATCTCTTCATGCTGCAGAGTAAAGCATTTCTTGCCAGTAAAAGTATGTAGTTAAGGTCAGTCATTAAAATACAACAACTGCTTGAACTTAGCTATTCTTTCAAAATGGTATCTGGAGAGCTAGGTTGCGATCTGTAATGCATCCTGTGTCATGATGAGTTTAGACACAGAGTAAAAATCCTTTTCTCTGTCATGGTTCATCATTAAAAAATTATACAAGGATGATTACAATAAAGATATGAAAGGCCCCGGGCTCCACTCCACTCTCTCCCTCTCTCTCTCAGAGGGAGTTCCCAGGAAAGCGAACCCATGAAGAGGGCCAGAGGGCAAGGACCTAGACCCTCTCGCCACCAGCTAGGAGAGGGAGTTTGAAAGCCTGCCAATCCAGACCTGAAGGAGCCTTTCCTGTGGCTTCAACCTCAAGAGGCCCTGAGCCACACCCACGCCACTAAAATACTCCCACGTTCACAGAAACTGTGGACTATCAAACGCTCACTGTGAAGCCTCTAAGCTTCATACTGATTGACTACATAGCAGGAGATAATGAATGTGCTGCTGCATGCTCAGTCCTGACTCTTTGCAGCCCCATGGACTGTAGCCAGCCAGATTCCACTGTCCATGGGATTTTCCAGGCAAGAACATTGTAGTGGGTTGCCATTTCCTTCTCCAGGGGGTCTTCCTGAATCAGGGACCCAACCCACATTGGTAGATTTTTTTTTTTTTTTTAAACACTTAACTACCTGGGAAACCTGATTCAAGCCCGATTCTGGCCGGCTACAGAAATGGACATAAAATATATATGCCATGAAAAAGATGAAAATATGAAGGCACTTAAAATTCAAAATGAGAATTCTCACAGTAAGATTCACCTAACCTTAATGACTTCAAAACTGTGCTACTTAGGGAATTCTCCAGTGGTCCAGTGGTTAGGACTCCATAGTTCCACTCTAGGGGCCCAAGTTTGATCCCTAGTTGGGGAATTAAGATCCATAAGCCCTGTGGCAGTGAAAAGAAGGAAAGATTTATTTCCTACAATGACAAGATAAATTAAGTAAGACACCTGGGCATGAATGGGTGGAGACAGGTACACTGGCAGTGAGAGATCAGCAACTTAGCCATTGGATGGAGGGAGTCTAGAGTGCTCTGTGAAGGATCAATGGAGTTGTTGACTACCCCCAGAACTGGTCATTTAGTTAAGCAAAGACAGGATTGTCTTTGTAGGCAATGGAAATTAACAAGTAAAATGCAAAATTCTGTTCATGCTGATTGTGCATTTTCATTCCAATGGTATCAAGAACATCATTTCCATTTAGAGTACACTAAAATCTGGGAGACAGAGATCAACTGCAGTCCAGGGAGTGTAGGTCAAAAGCAATCTGAGGAATCTCATATGCATTACAAAGCTCCAAAGTGGTCCAAGAATTAACATACTTGGAAGAGGAGAAAAATCTTTTTAACTGGAGGCTAATTACAATACTGTAGTGGCTTTTGCCATACATTGACACGAATCAGCCATGGGTGTACATGTATTCCCCATCCTGAACCCTCCTCCCACATCCCTCCCCATCCCATCCCTCAGGGTCATCATCCCAGTGCACCAGCCCTGAGCACCCTGTCTCACGCATCGAACCTGGACTGGTGATCTATTTCACATATGCTAATATACATGTTTCAATGCAATTCTCTCAAATCATCCCACCCTCACCTTAAATCATGTCAATATGCAGGGTCCCCCTGCAGGGTCCTTTGATACCATTAAAGAGCTTAAACGCTGAGGTTCTTGGGCATATTTGTTATCATTATTACATCTTTTATTATTCCATTATTCATACATATGTGTACATTTTAGTCTTTGAATTTTGATGTCACATTACATCCTGATAATATGAGACTTTACTCCAACCCCATAACTATGGAAAATAGCCAACATAAAATAACTCCTTTTCTTCTTTTCTGTGGAAGGAGACTGCTTACTTGCTAAGAACTACGCTTCCTCTTTAATTTCAGTA
Organism: Moschus berezovskii; assembly: GCF_049115385.1. Classification (NCBI taxonomy): domain Eukaryota; kingdom Metazoa; phylum Chordata; class Mammalia; order Artiodactyla; family Moschidae; genus Moschus; species Moschus berezovskii. The sequence goes on from NC_142481.1 coordinate 5,091,451, forward strand.
AGATTCAGGATAGCCCATTTGTTTACTTCAGAAACAGCAAGAAAGAAATCTTCCAATTTGCCATCCAATGCCTTATGAATGATTACTGTTCCTCTTTTAGATCTGTGGATGAAAAGTTTGTTAACATGATTTCATCAAAATTTACTTAAGCTTTTCTCCTCTCCCAAGTATGTTAATTCTTGGACCATTTTGGAGCTTAGTAATTCATATGGGACTTTGCCTAACTTGTTATACCTAACTTGTTTATATCCCTGGGTATAAAAGCTAAGTTTTCAATTTGAATTTTGAGGTTTTACAACTTTGGTTGCCAATATTCTATTTGAAGAATGCTTCTGTTTTTTGACTACCCACCAGGCAGCATGGCTTGTGGGACCTCAGTTCCCCTTCCCAGACCAGGGACTGAACCTGCACCACCTGTACTGGACATGCCGAGTCTTAACCACTAGACTGCCAGGGAAGTCCTGCTAGTCACTGTATTGTGCAATAATTTCAGAAACTGGTATTGCTCTACATTTGTTCCTGCCTAAAGGGAAATGTTTTTTACCTATCATAATTTTGACCTATTTTTTTCAGTAAATACAACTTCATCTTGGATAATCTTTCTTGTAGAATTATGTGGTAATTAGTGAACCTGCATCTTATTTAAATATTCATTCTTTGGTAACACTGACCTATGAGATAAAGGTACAAGCATACTTTGGAAATACTTCAAATGCAGTTCCAGAGAATGACAATAAAGCGAATCGCACCATAAAGTAGGTCACTCAAATTTTTTATATTCACACTACACATAAAAGTTCGTCTTTGGACTATAAAGTATGCAATAGAAATGTCTAAAACAATTTTTCAAATTTATCAACCAATTCATTTTCTGCACTGGGTTCTAGTCACTGATGGTGTAATAAGAAATAAAATACCCTGCCTTCAGGAGGTTATAGTCTATAAGGAAATGTCAGCAATCATTAAGTAAGATATGACTTTATTAATGAATTAATACAATGACAGAAAGAGAGGCTGACCTAATTTAAACAATGTGTTGAGGAAGTGCTCATATGATCAGAGGACGTCTGAACAAAATCACTGATTAATTTAAAGAGCCTGTGATGCAAAACCACATGGAGATCATAAGAAAAAGAATGAAAATGATGTTGGAAGTTCATAAAGGCAAGAAAACAAATTGTGACCTGGAGTACCCAAAAGAGCACAGAGCTTTGGATCCATTTACAATTCTTGAATGGAAACAGAAGAAGAGAATAAATCTATTTATTTAAGGCACTCAGTTTGCAGTCACTGGTACAGCAGAAATGGAAAATTTAGTATGGGGTACGTAGAAAAGCAAAACAGTTTTCCAGAAACATTCTCATCTCATCAAGTGTCTATGGTCCTTGCACTACAGTTGATGTGATGCTGTAGTTCTACAAAGTACTCTAATAAAGCCGAAGATGTGGACACCTGTAAAAGCCTTGACACTTCACCACACTGTTCAATGTTCAAGATCATGGAACACCTGTAGGGATGTTTTAGGCTTAAAGGCACACTGAAGAATTCGCCACTCATTACGTTTGAAAGGTTTCTCTCCAGTATGAATTATCTGGCATATTATATATAAGGTATGAATTTTGACTAAAAATAGAGATGGTCATTAAACTTGTAAGGTTTCTTCCCATTACAGATTATCTGGTGGTGAGTGCAAAAACTTTACAACACTCATGATATTTGTACAGTTTCTTCCCTATGAATTCTCCAACGAATTGTAAGGTGTGAATTTTCAGATTTGAATTTTTTTTGAAGTTTGAATTTTGAAGACCTTCCCACACATATAGCACAATTACATGGTGTTTCTTTTTTCCTTTTTTTTTTTAACATGGTGTTTCTTAACTTAGATTTTCTGATGTGTGGTAGGGTTGAGATCTGAGTAAAGGCTTTTCCACACTCAACAAATTTGCAACGTTTCTATTCATTATGTGGACTTCCCTAGTGGCTCATTAGGTAAAGTAAGATTCCCTGGAGATGGAAATGTCTACCCATTCCAGTATTCATGCCTGGAGATCCCATGGAAAAAGGAGCCTGACAGGCTACATGACTGTAGCGACTATCACTTTCACTTCCACTTATTTATTATGCAATCTGTGATGCATTCGAAGACACTGTTTGTAACCAAAGCCTTTGCCACACTGATCACATTTGTAAGGTTTCTCTCCAGTATGAATGAACTGATGACTGATGAGGCTTGGTCTACTGCTGAACATCTTACCACACTCATTACATTTGTAAGGTTTCTCTCCAGTATGAATTCTCTGATGAACTACAAGGTTTGAATTTCTATTAAAGACTTTGCCACACTCACTACATTTGTAAGGTTTCTCTCCAGTATGAATCCTCTGATGAGCTGCAAGGCTTCCTTTCAGACTAAACAGCTGGCCACACTGATTACATTTGTAAGGTCTGTCACCATTATGAATCGTTTGATGACGCACCAGGTTGGATTTCTGATTAAAGAACTTGCCACACTCATTACATTTGTAAGGTTTGTCTCCAGTATGGACATGTTGATGCCGTATAAGGGTTACCTTCTGACGAAAGAACTTGCCACACTCATTACACTTGTAAGGTTTCTGTCCAGTATGGACATGTTGATGCCGTATAAGAGTCGTCCTGTGAAGAAAGTACTTGCCACATGCATTACATTGGTAAGCTGTTATTGCAGTTTGAATTTGTTGATGCCTTGTAACAGTTTCCTTATCACAAAAGACCTTGCCACATTCATTAAATTTGTGAGGTTTCACTCCAGTATGAGTACTCAGATGAGTTTTAAGATGTGCTTTTTGACCAAAGACTTTGCCACATTCATTACATTTGTAAGGTTTCTCTCCAGTATGAATTCTCTGATGAACTGCAAGGTCTTTATTTTGATTAAAGACTCTGCCACATACATCACATTTAAATGGTTTTCTTCCAGTATGCTTTATCATATGTCTCCAGAGGCTTGAGGGATACCGAAAGGTGTTCCCACAGACATTGCATTTGTAAGGTGTCTCTCCAGTATGAATTCTCTTATGACATGTGAGATATGAATTATGATTAAAACTCTTGCCACACACATTACATTTATAAGGTTTCTCTCCAGTATGAGTTCTCCGATGAACTTCAAGGTGTGAATTTCGACTAAAGATCTTTCCACAAAAGTCACATTTACGCAATTTCTCTCCTGTATGGATTATCTGATGTCTACTGAAGTCTGAGCCCTTAAGAAAGATTTTGCCACCCTCATTACATTTGTAAGGTCTTTCCCTGTGTGTTTTCTGATCTTGTGTCAATATTGAAGGATGCATAAAATCACTCCCATATATATTAGAAATTTTGGATTGGCCAGAAGGAGAAATTTCCTGAGATGGTGAAAATGATGTACTACTATTCATGTTGTCATCAGCTTGATGAAATTCATCAATTGTTTGTCTACTCTGAAACATGTACAGTGCATCCCAAGAGCTTAATGCAAGTATATTTGCAATCAGCTTCTTTTCTGTATCCTTTCCACTGGGTTGAACTCTTCCATAAGTGACACCTTCATTATGGGATGTAGGGATACTTTTATAATTTCTTTCATCATCTCTCCACTGACACCTGAGGTCACTCATATTCTCCTGTAATTCTTGATAGTAAAAATGCTTGATTTCATGGCTTTCATGGTTTCCCAACATCACTGTTTGGAGTCTTTCTCCAGTATCAATGTTTGATTTTAGTTGTGATTTCTTGATCATGTGTATATGAGAGATAGCTACAAAATATAAAGAATCACAGATATATTACTACAGTGTATGAATAAATATTTTTTCAACCACAATGTTAAAAATTTTTAGGAAAACTAAAGAATAAGATTCTTCACTATAGAAACAGTGGTGTCTACGGCCATACCACCCTGAACGCGCCCGATCTCGTCTGATCTCGGAAGCTAAGCAGGGTCGGGCCTGGTTAGTACTTGGATGGGAGAAACAGTGGTTACCCATAATTGAAATCAAGCTTACGGTAGTCTATTTTCAAACACACAATGACATAACATTCAAATTGGAAAAACTTATATTAGCTCTCAAAAATAAAGGTAACCATAACCACAAAACCCAAAGAAATTAAAGACTAAACATACAAACACTAGGGAGTTTAGAAAGGAAATCATAGGAGATGCTAGAAGAACTGAGTTGGGTAACTAACACTGTTATTCAGGAATCCCTCTTCAAAACGGCTTATGAATCATCACAGCTGCACATAGTAAGTTCTATCTGGAGAAAGTTGTCCAAGGGATGAAACGAAATCATTTTTACAGTGTGAGTAATAAGAATGGTGGAGTGATGGGTGAAGGAATACTTGGAAACTGGGGATATCAGGAGAATCATTAAAATATGTGAGTAAAGGTTAGTGTCTCTAGCTGCATCAAGGGAACATGAGAAGAAGAGTAAGACAGATAAAGGGTCTGAGTAGATTTCAGGGAATAATAAACAGAGGATATCACGGCTTATGACTGTATATATGTGTGAATAAAACTGTAAGCACAGGCAAGTAAAAATACTGAGGTTAAAAGGAAAAAAGAATTGGTTTAGCTATTGCATTTTTAACAATGGAAATTATACTATGGATATGTAGCCAAAATGAAAGATTTAAAAAGAGAAGAGACTGGGATATTTCAGATATAAAGCAGGTGTACATCCATTACATTATTTGCTAAGTAGGTTATCAAATTCAATATTCCACAAGCCCCGTTTCCATGCATATTTTCACAAAGAACAGATATTATGTTGTATGAGATGTGTAAGAATGATCTTTGCTGAAACCTGAAGGAAACACTAGAATAAGACCATCAAAAGGAAATGAATGCTTTTTTTTCCATACATAAACATACAGATAGAAAGAAGTCAAAAAGCATAAAAGTTCCCCAAAATCTTGTAAAAAGAACAAAACTATCATATAATGGAGCATGTTAAGATTTTAGAACTATATCAAACAAAATTAAATCACTGTGTTAAAAGATATCTGCACTTCCATGCTCATTAAAGCAATAACCACAAACGCCACAACATCAGAACAACGGTATAATCCAACAAATGAATGGGGAAAAAATCTGGGAGAGATACACAGTTCAGTTCAGTCGCTCAGTTGTGTCCAACTCTTTGCGACCCCATGAATCACAGCACGCCAAGTCTCCCTGTCCATCACCAACTGCCAGAGTTCAGTTAAACTCACGTCCATCGAGTCGGTGATGCCATCCAGCCATCTCATTCTCTGTCGTCCCCTTCTCCTCCCGCCCCCAATCCCTCCCAGCATCAGACTCTTCTCCAGTGAATCAACTCTTCGCATGAGGTGGCCAAAGTACTGGAGTTTCAGTTTTAGCATCAGTCCTTCCAATGAACACCCAGGATTGATCTCCTTTAGAATGAACTGGTTGGGTCTCCTTGCAGTCCAAGGGACTCTCAAGAATCTTCTCCAACACTGCAGTTCAAAAGCATCAATTCTTCGGCACTTGGCTTTCTTCACAGTCCAACTCTCACATCCATACATGACCACGGGAAAAACCATAGTCTTGACTAGACAGACCTTTGTTAGCAAAGTAATGTCTCTGCTTTTTAATATGCTATCTAGGCTGGTCATAACTTTCCTTCCAAGGAGTAAGTGTCTTTTAATTTCATGGCTGCAATCAGCATCTGCAGTGATTTTGGAGCCCAAAAAAATAAAGTCTGACACTGTTTCCAGTTACCCCATCTATTTCCCATGAAGTGATGGGACCAGATGCCATGATCTTCGTTTTCTGAATGTTGAGCTTTAAGCCAACTTTTTCACTCTCCTCTTTCACTTTCATCAAGAGGCTCTTTAGTTCCTCTTCACTTTCTGCCATAAGGGTGGTGTCATCTGCATATCTGAGGTTATTGATATTTCTCCCGGCAATCTTGATTCCAGCTTGTGCTTCTTCCAGCCCAGCGTTCCTCATGATATACTCTGCATATAAGTTAAATAAGCAGGGTGACAATATACAGCCTTGACGTATTCTTTTTCCCATTTGGAACCAGTCTGTTGTTTCATATCCAGTTCTAACTGTTGCTTCCTGACCTGCATATACGCTTCTCAAGAGGCAGGTCAGGTGGTCTGCTATTCCCATCTCTTTCATAATTTGCCAGTTTATTGTGATCCACACAGTCAAAGGCTTTGGCATAGTCAATGAAGCAGAAATAGATGCTTTTCTGGAACTCTCTTGCTTTCTCCATGATCCAGCAGATGTTGGCAATCTGATCTCTGGTTCCTCTGCCTTTTCTAAAACCTGCTTGAACATCTGGAAGTTCACGGTTCACGTATTGCTGAAGCCTGGCTTGGAGAATTTTGAGCATGACTTTACTAGTGTGTGAGATAAGTGCAACTATGTGGTAATTTGAGCATTCTTTGGCATTGCCTTTCTTTGGGATTGGAATGAAAACGGACCTTTTCCAGTCCTGTGGCCACTGCTGAGTTTTCCAAATTTGCTGGCATACTGAGTGCAGCACTTTCACAGCATCATCTTTCAGGATGTGAAATAGCTCAACTGGAATTCCATCACCACCACTAGCTTTGTTCATAGTGATGCTTTCTAAGGCCCACTTGACTTCATATTCCAAGATGTCTGGCTCTAGGTGAATGATCCCACCATCATGATTATCTTAGTTGTGAAGATCTTTTTTGTACAATTCTTCTGTGTATTCTTGCCACCTCTTCTTAATATCTTCTGCTTCTGTTAGGTCCATACCATTTCTGTCCTTTATCAAGCCCATCTTTGCATGAAATGTTCCCTTGGTATCTCTGATTTTCTTGAAGATAAAGAATAAAAATATACTGGGTGTTTTCAACAACACAGATGGACCATGGAGTTGTATGCTCAGCAAAAATAATTCAGAAGAAAAAACCTACAGAATTATTCCACATATGTAGAAAATAATGTTAATTTAGGAAAAACACACAAAAAAACAAGAGGCAAACCAAAAGCATAGAATAGTTGTTAACAAACTCGGGGGTTAGTAGAATGGGGGACATTACTAAAAAAGGAATAAATTTACAGTTCTTAGTTAAAGAGTTCTACAAATCTAATGTACCATGAAATTAAAAGACACTTACTCCTTGGAAGGAAAGTTATGACCAACCTAGATAGCATATTAAAAAGCAGAGACATTACTTTGCCAACAAAGGTCCGTCTAGTCAAGGCTATGGTTTTTCCCGTGGTCATGTATGGATGTGAGAGTTGGACTGTGAAGAAAGGTGATCGCCGAAGAATTGATGCTTTTGAACTGCAGTGTTGGAGAAGACTCTTGAGAGTCCCTTGGACTGCAAGGAGATCCAACCAGTCCATTCTAAAGGAGATCAATCCTGGGTGTTCATTGGAAGGACTGATGCTAAAGCTGAAACTCCAGTACTTTGGCCACCTCATGCGACGAGTTGACTCACTGGAAAAGACTCTGATGCTGGGAGGGATTGGGGGCGGGAGGAGAAGGGGACGACAGAGAATGAGATGGCTGGATGGCATCACCGACTCTGTGGACATGAGTTTGAGTGAACTCCGGGAGTTGGTGCTGGACAGGGAGGCCTGGCGTGCTGTGATTCATGGCCTCAAAGAGTCAGACACGACTGAGCGACTGAACTGAATTGAACTGAACAGCATGATAATGATAGCTATCACTACTATATTACATGCTTAAAAGTTAATAAGACACTAGACCTTAAACAGCTCACCACTACTCAGAAAAAAATTGGAATTATGTTCCAGATGAATACATTAAGTAACCTACCAAGGTAATTACAATGGAACTATCAAATCATTACACTATAGATCTTAAACTAACACAATGATAAACATTAATTAAATTTCAATAAACCAGAGAAAGAGAAAAACTGAGCACATGGACAAAACAGTCCTGGTTTATCAACTGAACAGAAATAAACTGAAGGAAAAAATGGTAATAAACATTGAACCCAAATAAAAACTGTCAGCCATACACAATACACCTAAGCTAGCAGAAGACAGAAGAAAAAACTGGATTAGAGATCAATGATATAGCGAATAATAACTACATAAAATTGTAACACCACAAGTTGGTTCTTTGAAAAGAATAACAAAACTGACAAACCCTTATGTAGAATAACTTACAAAAGGAACGAAGACTCAGATTACTGAAATTAGAAATGAGAAAGACATCACAACTGATTCAACCAAAATCAAGAAAATTAGAAGGAAACACTAAGAAAATTCTATGCGTAGGTAATGGATAAAGTAGAACAAATGAATAAATTCCTAGAGAATAACAACCTACCAATACATTATTAGAACCAGGAAGAAATTGACATCTGTACAAACTAGTCATGGAAAGGAGATGGAATCTCTAATCAAAAACCATTGTGAGGCAAGTCACATGCATTCACTGCACAACTGCAGACAACACTTCAAAACAGTTAAGGTCAGTCTTCCTTAAACTTTTTCGGAAAACACAGGAGAAAAAGGAAAAGTTCCAAACTCCATGAACCGGGAATTCCTCTAATACCAATGTCAGTCAAAGACATAAGAAAACCACAGATCAAAATTTCTAATAATGAAGCAAAATCATCAATAAACGTAAACTAAAATTAGCACCACACTAAAAGGATTATATGCAACCATAAGGTGATATATTCTAGAAATGTAAGAATGGTTCAAAATATGCAAAGTAAAGTATTTTAATGGGATGAAACAAAAAATAAAATGATCATCTGAACTAATGCAGTAAAAAGCATTTGACACAAGTCAACAGCTTTTCATAATAAAACACTTGATAAACGAGGAATTTAAAAAGCTATGGCAACAAGCTAAAGGACAAATCTTATACAAGGACAGAAAGATGTGTATATTGTAAGCTAAAAACATAGCTACTAAAAAACATTAGAAAATACACAATTGACACAAAGACATCCTAAACTCAAGGATTTGAAGTCAATATTGTCAAGATGTCAGTATTAACCAAAGCAATCAACAGATTCAACCCACTGCTTAGTAAAATCAATAGTACTTCTTGAAGAAATGATAAACACATCTTACAAATTCATTTGGAATCTCAAAAGATGCTGAAGAGCAAAGTACGCTTAAAAAGAACAAAGCCAGAGGTCTCGCAGGTCTTTATTTCAAAACTTACTCCAAACCTATACTAATAAAACGATGTGGTACAAAGATAAAGACAGAGCAACTGGTGGAATAGTACAGAGACATAAAAAAAAATTCTCTCATATATGGTCAAATGTTCTAGAAGGGGTCAAGATAACTCAATGGAGGAAGGGCAGTCTATTAAAAAAAAAAAATATGGAGAAAACCAGTTCTCCAAATACACACTTTAGCTGGACCATTAACTGACATAATAATCAAAATCAATAAAAGACCTAACCAAGCCCAAAATGCATAAAATTGCTAGAAATAAACATGCAGGAAAAGCTTTATGACACAGCGGTCATCAATGATTTATTATGCATAACATGAAAAGCACCAGCGACAAACCTAAAACAGAAATATGAACTACCTCAAAATTATAAACTACTGTGCACTAGGTCACACTTAGTGGAGTGAAAAATAATCTTATGCTATGGCAGAAAATATTTGCAAATGATTTATGTCATAAGAAAATATCAAGAATATGTAAACAACTCTAAAAACAACTAATCACTGGAATTTCCTGGTGACCCAGTGGTTAAGATTCCACACTTCCAGTGTAGTGGGCATGGGTTCAATCCCTAGTCAGAGAACTAATATCCCACATGCCACATGGTGAGGCCAAAAAATAAATCAACAAGATAAAAATTTTTTTAATAAATAAAAATTAAAAAAGAACTAATCACCAATTCTACCTGGACGGGGCTGGCTCATCGTCCGTCACCCAACCCACACACTGAAAACAGAAAATAAGCACTATGAGTAATACAAAATATATAAACCTGATGATTAAATAAATAAAATCAAGACCATTTATTATGCATAGAAATGAACAAAATGAAAGCAGCTATGCCAAAAACAAATGATGGTTCATCACTGAAGGTATCACTCCACCCCATAAGCTGTTTCAGTATTTGTTTGGAGACAAGGAGGGTCCACACCATGGTTTGTGGGATCTTAGTTCGCTGACCAGGGATGGAACCTGCACCTAACCACTGGACCGAGAGGGAATTCTCAAGCTCTCTCATTAAGATGCTTCAAGATTAAGTATGGACGTAGAACGGTGCACCCAGGCATCAAAAATATGGCATCAACAACAGTTTAGTCAATACCCTCGCATGAGGATGTGGACTTGGACGATGTTATCTCTGGAAAAAATTCTCAAACCATCTCTTGAGGATCAAAACAGGTGGTCACTAGGGGCTTCCCTGGTGGCTCAGTGGTAAAGAATTCACCTGCCAAAGCACGAGATATAGGTTCAAACTCTGATCCAAGAAGATCTTACATGACAGGGAGAAAATAAGGCCCTGAGCCACAACTATGGAGCCTGTGCTCTCAAGTCCAGGAGCCAAAACGATGAAGCCCTGACAGTTTAGAGCCTATGCTTCGTAACAAGATAAGCTACCACTATGAGAAGATTGCACATCACAACTAGAGTAGCCGCCACTGGCTGCATCCAGAGAAAAGTCCACACAGCAACAAATACCCAACAAAATAAAAAATTAATTAACTAATTAATTATTTTTTAAAAGAAAAAAAGGAGGGAGAGAAAGAAATGTCAGCTGCTGTGGTTTTTCCAGAATCTCAACTCTGTGTTCACATGAGAGTGAGAACATTACAGGTGGCTCTGGAAAAATGTTTCACAGAATCATTAATTGCCTGCCATATTTTTGATTCAGAGGGAACAACGTAATATTCAGGTATCATCCAACACTCCTCTAATAAGTACTGAGTCAAAAGCACAGAAGTAGAATACAGAAAATTAAAATACTTTAAAAGTTTCCAGATGGGGGTTAGACACTGAGTATTGGAAAAACTCCTAAGGTGAAGTGGCCAGATCATCTGAAGGAAGGGCATGTTTAAACTCCTGAGCCTACATCATGAAGGTTTTCATGCCTGAGTCAACATGGCTTTGAGCTCCATTAAGCAAGATAGGGATTTCCAAAAAGCAAAGAACAGTAAATGCAAAATTACCCTCCCAACTTTTGAAAGGAAATAATCCTCACCCACAGAGAGCAGGTTCCTGAGGGTCTCCACCATCACATCCCTGTACAAGGTCCTCTGAGCAGGGTCCAGGCACTCCCACTCTTCTGGAGAGAATTCAATGGCCACATCCTTGAAGGTCAATTGTGCCTTAAGTTTAAAACGAAAAACATTTAACCAGAGGAACATGAGCAGAGTTCTTACTTGCATATAAAATGAGTAGAGGTGAAAAGATCAAGTTGAAGTAGGTATTGTGACAGAGCCATGTAAAGGTATTTGACACTACCTCTGTCTAATTTAATTTCTTATGCTTTATCATAAAGATTACAATATCCTCCAAATAGATACAGGTTTCTCATTTTCTTATGAAATACATGAAATAGATACTAATAAAAATTCAAAGCTGGGCTGTCTATATGAAAGTCTTAGTATGTTCTATCACTGAGGGATGATCAAAGCTGAATGTGGAGGAGCATGAGTGATCTTCAGTGATGACAAAGTCTATAGTGTGTTTAAGGAAAACTCAAAATTTTTAATCACGATGATGACAGGAGCCGAAAGATGAACACCGTTTGAACTTCCTGTCTGAAATACATTACTCTAAATGTTTTACATGTATTAACTTGTTGTCAGCATTACAGCTCATTAGAGAAAGACCTATTCTGATCTTGCAGATGAGACCTGTGTCAAAGACACATGGAGAAACTCCAATCAGGTCTAGAAGTTAAGGAATCACAGAGCAAGCAGCTGAATTCCTAAGGCTAAACTTTAGAACTGAAGTTTAAAATGAAAGAGTTAAGTAACACAGAGAACATTAAAAGTATATTGCCAGACTGTTCCATGGAGAAAACATAAAAGAAGTTCAAGGTGCACAACATCAGTTCAGTTCAGTTCAGTTCAGTCGCTCAGTCGTGTCCGACTCTCCGCGACCCCATGAATTACAGCACACCAGGCCTCCCTCTCCATCACCAACTCCCGGAGTTCACTCAAACTCATGTCCACAGAGTCGGTGATGCCATCCAGCCACCTCATTCTCGGTCGTCCCCTTCTCCTCCCGCCCCCAACCTTTCCCAGCATCAGAGTCTTTTCCAGTGAGTCAACTCGCGCATGAGGTGGCCAAAGTATTGCAATTTCAGCTTTAGCATCAGTCCTTCCAATGAACACCCAGGATCGATCTCCCTTAGAATGGACTGGTTGGATCTCCTTGCGGTACAAGGGACTCTCAAGAGTCTTCTCCAACACCACAGTTCAAAAGCATCAATTCTTCGGCGATCAGCTTTCTTCACAGTCCAACTCTCAAATCCATACATGACCACACAGATTGGCCTAAAAGGTCTTTATACATGTGTGTGCACACACATGCACAAGAAATGTTAGTAATTTTATTATTACTTAAACCATTAATATGATAGTGTAGAAAAAGTTGGAAGCCAGAGAATATGTTAAAAACATAACTGCTATAGCAAAAAGATATAATATATAGTTTTAAAATCATGATGACTATTACATAAACCATGGAACTGCATATCCATGAATGCATGTACTAAAATGTATGTACTTAAAATGCTCCAGGAGTTGGTGATAGACAGGGAGGCCTGGCGTGCTGTGATTCATGGGGTCGCAAAGAGTCAGACACAACTGAGCGACTGAACTGAACTGAACTGAAAATGCGTAAAACTCAACATTCAAAAAACTAGGACAATGGCATCTGGACCCATTACCTCATGGCAAATAGATGGGGAAACAATGGAAACAGTGAGAGATTTTATTTTCTTGCGCTTCAAAATCATTGCAGATGGTGACTGCAGCCATGAAATGAAAAAACGCTTGCTCCTTGGAAGGAAAGCTATGACAAACCTAGACAGCATATTAAAAAGCAGAGACATTAATTTGCCAACGAAACTCTGTCTAGTCAAAGCTATGGTTTTTCCAGTAGTCGTGTATGGATGTGAGACTTGGACTATACAGAAAGCTGAGCACCACAGAATTGATGCTTTTGAACTGTGGTATTGCAGAAGACTCTTGAGAGTCCTCTGGACTGAAAGGAGATCCAACCAGTCAATCCTAAAAGAAATCAGTACTGAATATTGCTTGGAAGGATTGATGCTGAAGCTGAAACTCCAATACTTTGGCCACCTGATGCAAAGAACTGACTCAATGGAAAAGACTCTGATGCTGGGAAAGACTGAAGGCAGGAGAAGGGGATGACAGAGGAGATAGTTGGATGGCATCACTGACTCAATGGACATAAGTGTGAGCAAGCTCGGGGAGTTGGTGCTGGACAGGGAGGCCTGGTGTGCTGTAGGGCTTGGGGCTGCAAAGAGTCTGAGAGATTGAGCAACTGAACTGAACTGAATGTATGTACACACACCAACACTAAATTAACAAAAATGAGAGGAATATATTCTAGACAGATTTTTCAGATGTCTTCCTCATCACTTTTATTCATGTGCATTCAGGATCTTCCAGACAATGAAAATGACTGGAAGATCAACTGTACTGAACTGCATTTGTCAACATGATTTTATAATAGGCTACTGAAAAACAGTGCAGACATTTTAAAAAGTAGAGTATTTTAATTCCAACCTCAACAAAATAACTGTATTAAAAATATAATTTTGTCCATTTAAACTTACACAGGAAGGCATTGTTGTTGTCTTTCAGTCACTAAGTCCTCTCCAACTCTTTGTAACCACATGAACTGCAGCACGCCAGGCTTCTCTGTCCATCACAATCACCCTGAGTTTGCTCACTCATGTCCATTGAGTCAATGCTGCCACCAACCGTCTCGTCCTCTGTCCCCCTTTCTCCTCCTGTCTTCAGTTTTTCCCAGCTCAGGGTCTTTTCCACGAGTCAGTTCTTTGATTCAGGTGGTCAAAGTATTGGAATTTCAGCTTCAGCATCAGTCCTTCCAATGAATATTCAGGACTGATTTCCTTTAGGATGGACTGGTTTGATTGCCTTGCTGTCCAAGGGACTCTCTAGAGTCTTCTCCAGCACCACATTTCAAAAGCTTCAATTTTTCGGATGCTCAGTCTTCTTCATGGTCCAACTCTCACATCCATACGTGACTACTAGAAAAAACGCAGCTTTGACTATACAGACTTTGCTGGCAAAGTATTGTCTTTGATTTTTAAAACACTGTCTAGGTTTGACATAGCTATTCTCTTCCAAGGAGCAAGCATCTTTTAATTTTGTGGCTACAGTCACTGTCTGCATTGATTTTGGAGCCCAAGAAAATGAAATCTGACATTTCCCCCATCTATTTGTCATGAAGGGATAGGATCGGATACCATAATTTTCGTTTTTGAATGTTGACTTTTAAGCCAGCTTTTTCACTCTCGCTTTCACCTTCAACAAGAGGCTCTTCGGTTACTCTTCACTTTCTGCCATTAAAGTGGTATCATCTGCATATCTGAGGTTGTTGATATTTCTTCTGGCAATCTTGATTCCAGTTTGTGATTCATCTAGCCTGGCATTTCGCATGATGTATGCTGCATATAAGTTAAACAAGCAGGGTGACAATATACTGTCTTGACATACTCCTTTCCCAATTTGACAGTCCATTGTTCCATATCTCATTCTAAGTGCTGCTTCTTGTCCAGCATAAGGGTTTCTCAGGAGGCAGGTAAGGTGGTCTGGTACTCCTATCTCTTTAGGAATATTCCAGTTTGTTGTGATCCACACAGTCAAAGCCTTTAGTGTAGTCAATGAAGCAGAAGTAGATGTTTTCTTGGAATTTCCATGCTTTTCCTATGACCCAGTGTATGCTGGCAATTTGATCTCTGGGTCCACTGCCTTTTCTCAATCCAGCTTGTATGAAATGTTCCCTGAGTATCTCCAATTTTCTTAAAGAGATCAATAGTCTTTCTATTCTATTGTTTTCCTTTATTTCTTTGCATTTGTCACTGAAGAAGGCTTTTTTTCCTCTCCTTGCTATTCTCTGGAACTGTGCATTAAAGTGAGTAAATCTTTCCCTTTCTCCCTTTCCCTTTCTCGCTTCTCTTTTTTCAGCTCTTTGTAAGGCCTCCTGAGGCAACCATTTTGCCTTCTTGCATTTCTTTTTCTTGGGGACAGTTTTGGTCATCACCTCCTATACAATATTATGTACCTCCACCCACAGTTCTTCAGGCAATCTGTCTACCAGATCTAATCACTTGGATCTATTCATCACCTCCACTGTATAATCATATGGGATTTGACTTAGGTCATACTTGAATGGCCTACAGGTTTTCGCTACTTTCTTCAATTTAAGTCTGAATTTTGCAATAAGGAGCTCATGATCTGAGCCATAGTCAGCTTCAGGTCTGCTGACTGTACAGAGCTTTTCCATCTTTGGCTGCAAAGAATATAATCAATCTGATTTCAGTATTGTCCATCTGGTGATGTTCCTGTGTAGAATCGTCTCGTGTGTTATTGGAAAAGAGTGTTTGCTATGACCACTGTGTTCTCTTGACAAAACTCTGTTAGCCTTTGCCCTGCTTCATTTTGTTCTCCAAGGCCAAACTTGCCTAATAATCCAGGTATCTCTTGACTGCCTACTTTTGCATTCCAGTCCCCGATGATGAAAAGGACATCTTTTTTTGGTGTTAGTTCTAAAATATCCTATAGATCTTCATAGAACCATTCGACTTCAGCTTCTCTAGCATTAGAGGTTGGGGTATAGACTTGGATTACTGTGATGTTGAATGGTTTGCCTTGGAAACAAACCAAGACCATTCTGTTATTTTTGAGATTGCAACCAAGTGCTGCATTTCAGGGCTATTGTTGACTATGAGGGTTACATCATTTCTTCTAAGGGATTCTCACCTACAATAGTAGATATAATGGTCATCTGAAATTCAACCATTCCGGTCCATTTCAGTTCACTGATTCCTAGAATGTTGATGTTCACTCTTCCCATCTCTTGTTTGACCACTTCCAATTTATCTTGAACCACTGGACCTAATATTCCAGGTTCCTATGCAATATTGTTCTTCACAGCATTGGACTTTACTTTCACCACCAGATACAACCACAACTGGGCATTGTTTCAGCTTCAGTTCAGCCTCTTCTTTCTTTCTTTTGCTATTTCTCTACTTTACTCCAGTAGAATATGGGCACCTACTGACCTGGAGGGTTCATCTTTCAGTGTCATATCTTATTGCCTTTTCATACTGTTCATGAAGTTCTCAAGGCAAGAATACTGAAGTGATTTGCCATTCCTTTCTCCAGTGGGTGTTTTGTCAAGGCCTAAGAAGCAAGGATATGCCCTTCAGCTGCTCAGTGTAGCTGGATGACATGCCTGGTGCCCTGGCAGTCCCACTGCTGGTCCCTGTTGAGCATTTAAACATTCATTGGCTGTCAGGAGCCTCTCAACGTGTGACCAGGGGTTGAGGCAAAGGCCCTGCTGGAGTGGCTGGGAAGGGGGTCTAGGAAGGGCTGGAGCTGACATTGGATGACGCTCAGAAGTACAGGGAACCCTGGCCTCACTGCTGCCATTGGCCACCCCAGAGCCATCCACTGTCCAGGAGTGGCTGGCCTCCCTGGGGTCCATGCACAGACTGGGAGTCACTGTCCACTGTAGAGACGATCTGCTGCCCTCGATTGTCTGCCAATGGAGCTGATCAGCTGCATGTGACTCGACCGTACCCAGGCTTTTCTGCTGCCACTGGTGGACCTAGGGCCAGTCTGCTGCCACTGCAGGTTCCATGCTTGGAAATGGGGACACTGATCACTACTCCGCTCCAGCCTGTCTCTGGGGTGATCTTTGTGAAGCCCACGGCTGTGGCCATGTTATCCCACAGTCGTCTTAACCAAAAGACCAAAGAGTAATAAAGGCCAAAGAGTTTGTTTTGGCAGTAATTAACTTCGATTCAAATTTGGAAAAGTTATTACTATTACACATTATTTGTAGATTAATAACAAATTAGCACCATAGTAAAATAAAAAACTTGTTGGACAATTTAAAATCATGACAAAAAGAAAACAAAAACAACATGGAAAAAAATATATTGTTATCAACCAAGAATATTTCACCAAACATCATCATCAGATCATGATCTGATCATGATCAGATCAGATCACATCATGATCAGAAGGAAATACTTGATGAATTCTTGCTGAAGTGACAGTGCAGTGAAGGGGGCTGGCCAGAGGTCCTGCCTGCCTTTCACCATGGTACAGTGTGCCTGAGCAGGGACCACTGGAGAAAGTGACAGGAGGTAAACAGAGTGGGAGCAAGACACACAGAGAGCATGTCAGAGCTGGAACTGTGAACATTCTCAAGTCTAAGGTGAAAAGTGAAAGGATGGAAAAAGATATTCAATCTTTAAGAGAGCAGGGGTTACTGCACAATATCAGACAAAAGACAAAACAATCTAAGGAAAAACCTAACAAAAGACAGAAAATATATTATGAAATGGGAAAAGGTAAATTTACCAAGAAAATATAACAATTACAAATATGTTTATACCTAACATCAGAGTTCCCCTGAAAATGAAGATCTTAACAGAAGTAAAAATGGAAATAGATAATAGTACAACATTAGTATCAGACTTCACTACCTGAGTTTTACCAGTGCCAAAAGATCAACAAGGAAACTGAGCACTTGTACAACACTGTAGAATTACTGTACCTAACAAACATGTACAGAACATTCCACTCAACAACAGCAGAAATCACATCCTTCTCCAGCACATGTCTTGAAACCATATCCATTTCACAGACCATATGCTAGACCATAAAACAAAGCTCAACAAATATATGAAGGCTGAGATCATAAAAAGTATCTTCTAAAAAAAAGAAGAGTATCTCCTTTAACCACAGTGAAATGATACTAGAAATAAACAGCAGAAGGAAAACAGGAAAAGCTTCCAAAAGTGGAAAGTAAGCAGTTTATTGTTTAAGGAACCAGTCAAAGAAGAAATCACATGGAAAATTGTAAATTATGTGAATAAAAATAAAAACACAGTGTATCAAATTTATTAACAGGTAGTCAAAGATGTAGTAGTAGGGAAGTCCACATTGCTAAATCCTTACAACCACAAAAGAGAAAGATGCACACTCTGCATTACTCTTTAAGAAACTACTGAACAACCTAGCCAGAGCAACTGGAAAAGGAAAAAAAAAAAAAAAATCCAAGTTATCCAAACTGAAAAGAAAGCAAAATTACCTTTTATTTTGTAGGTGACAAGATTTTATATATAGAACCCAAAAGAGACTGTAGAAGAAAACTGACTACACTAAAAACATTAAGGACTTTCCCAGTGGTCCAGTGGTAAAGAATCCGCCTGCCAGTCCCTGGTCCAGCAAGATCGATATGCAGTGGGGCAACTAACTAGTGAAACCTGCCCACCTAGAGCTGGTGCTCTGCCACAAGAGAAGCAACTGTAATGAAAAGCACATGTACAACTAGCAAGTAGCCTCCAACTGTCACAATCAGACAAAGCCCACTTGCAGCAACAAAGAACTAGCAGTCAAAAATAAATAAACAAAAATTTAGAAAAACCTTAGAAGAGTTGCAGCACAAAATATCTGCACACCAAAATCAGTTGCACTTCTATAAATATAGAACAATGTCAAGAGAAAATCAGAGAACAATCCCATAGAATCCTTAGGGAAAAGATCAGCCGACTAGGTGCAAGACCCCTGAATTAAAGATGTAGGAAACTTTTTAGGAAGTCCCTGGAGATATACATGAAAGAAACACACCCTGTAATCACGAAGTGGGAACTTTATGTTTTTAAAGTGACCAAATTTGGGTGGAAGGGAAGCTCAAGAAGTAGTGGATATATGTATATCCATGGCTGATTCATGTTGTTGTACGGCAGAAACCAATACAACATTGTAAAGCAACTATCCTCCAATTAAAAATAAAATTTAAAGAATAGAAAAAAAAAGAAATTCCTTCACTTGCAACCCAGCAGACAAGACCAAGCATACCCCCAAATTTTTCAATGGAAATTAAGAGGCCAGTCAAACTGATTAAAAACAGGTAACACTTCCTTTGCTTAAAAGTAGCAAACTATACAAATCAAGTCCATAAAGTTTCATTGCAAAATTTTCTTTACAAAAAATGACCAAATTAGGGACTTCCCAAATTAGGGTCCAGTGGTAAGGACTCCATGCTTCCCCTGCACGGGGTGCAGTCTACAGATATAAAGAATCCCTGTCAAAATTTCAAAAGGCAATTTTTGCACTTATAGAAACATCATCATTTGTAAATTCATAGGGAATCTCAAGAGCCAGCAAACAGCCAAAAAACTCTTGAAAAAGAAGATGAATACACAGGGATCAGGCAGGATACTTCAGATTCTACAAAGATTAGCATGTCCAAAGAAGGGCACTTCAAGAAGGACAGCCTGAAAATCCACTAAGAACGTGACTTTACCTGAGAAAGAGCCATTGCTGACTTCTCTTCCTTCCGTTTCCTCCTCTTCCTCTTAGCAGGGCACACAAAAAGGGAGAAAACAAACTGTTAGACTAACGGGTAAAACTAGGATTTGTCTGTTAATATAAAAGACCACTGACAACTTGACCAAGTACCCAGCAAAACTGTCTAAAATTATTACATAGCAACGAGCTTTTCCAATACAGAAGAGAAAGAGGAGAAAGCAGGCAGGCCTCCAAGACATCTGAAACACATTTTCAAAAGAAACAATTTGTGAATTTTTATCACCTAATAATTGTGGGTCAACATTTTACAAATTTCACAGTATATTAATATTTAGAAAAGAATTACTTGATTATATAAGACCACCAAACCTTGTTACGGAAGTTAATGTTCTTCTTCTAGGGAAGTAGAAACTGAACGAACTAAATTGCTTTTCCATGCTACAAAACAAATAATATGTAAAGATATAAAAAAGAAAAGTAAGCTCATCACAAAAAAGAACTCTCAATGTTCCTTTTAGGACACCATGCAGTGACAGATTCTATCCCTTCTTGCCCCTTTTATCCTCTCCCTGCTCCTCTGTCCCACGTCAGGAAAAGAGAAGGGGACGACTCACAAATGAGTGAATCAAATCACTGTCCCTTGGAGAAACAGCATTTGCAAATACAAGTTATCTTCTGATACGGAGAATTACAGAATGCACAAGACACAAGTTCTGCTATTCTCATCCTCACCTGTACAATTAGAGACATCTTATTACATTCTAAAATAAGAAATCATAGATCACAACTTATCCACAACCAAACAACTCACCATCCATCTGCATCCAGTTCCCCCTACCCACCTGCTCTACTAGCTGTTTCCATTTCAGTCAGTTTGTCTCTTTTCTTCCCCTCTGCTCTCCTGCTGTTCCTGTTTCTTCCCTCACACCTGTCCTGCCCCCCTCGAGATGCTTCGTCTCTCATCCTTTCTGACGGTCCTCCACCTCTGTGTTTCTGCCTCTTTCGTCCCCCTCCCTGCTCCCTCTCTGCCCTCCAGTTTCACCCCTTCTCTCCCTCGTCCACTCCCCTTCGCCCCCCTCTGACACCCCAGGTGGTGATGCGGCCTTCCTGCTCTCTCTTCCTCTTGTGGTCACACTTGGTCCTCCTTCTCCCCCAGCACCATGCTGCTCTGCAGCCCAAGTGTCCAGCTCTTCACCCTCTCATCCCACTCTGTGTGAAGTGCCTCTCCTTTGGTGCCCCTGCCCCACTGCTGATCTAAGGCCCCTCTACGTGACTGTCAGCTACAAATTGGCACTTGCCATCTACCTACATGCCAGTAGTCATGTACAGAAGTGTGAGTTGGATCATAAAGAAGGCTGAGGGCCAAAGAATTGATGCTTTTGAACTGTGGTGTTGGAGAAGACTCCTGAGAGTCCCTTGTATTCCAAGGAGATGCAACCAGTCAATCCAAAGGGAAATCAACCCTGAATATTCATTGGTAGGACTGATGCTGAAACTCCAGTACTTTGGCCAGCTAATGTGAAAGCCAACTCACTGAAAAAGACTGTGATGCTGGGAAAGATTGAAGGCAAGAGCATAACAAGGTGGCAGAGGATGAGACAATTAGACAGTGTCACTGACTCAACAGTCATGAGTTTGGCAAGATGGTGGACGACAGGGCGCCTGACATGCTGCAGTCCATGCAGTCAAAAAGAGTCGGACACAACTTAGGGACTGAAGAACAACAATCTACCTGTCTACTTCCGCAAGGATTAAATCACGTGGTTTTGCAGGTGTTGATCTTCAATACCCTCTGAAAGGACTTTAGGGTGAGGTGGAGAACAGAAATGAGGCACTCTGTGCTCAGGAAAAACTGGAAGGCCAGGTTTAGGAGCCAATTTTATGAGCCCAATTGTTACATCTCCACATATCTAGAAAAGCACTAAAATCCTTCATGACTGTTCCTTGTGATTAGCAAAGCTTCACAAAAGTAGAAATCTTCTGGAAAAAATACGTGCTTGATTACATGTATTCCCCCTTCACCAAAATCACATATATACTGACCTTTCCCCCTGCTTCTTTGTAGCAGTTTCTCAGAGCTATGTGAAGTGCTGTCTCCTGGACAGCAGTTCTCATTTTGCCCCAAATAAAGCTTTACTTGCAAACCTCACATTGTGCTTTTTTTTTAAGTTGACAAATCCAATCAGTGGAGAATCATCTTTTTAAAATTTTACTTATTTTATTCACCTGGTATTTTCAATGCTTAACCGCTTTCATTTTACTCTTTTAACAAGTCCCTCAGCCACCCTTTCTATTCCTAGCTATTCTCCCTCATTCTTTTCTTGTTCCCAGTTTTTCTAGTTCCCTCAGTTGCTCATTTCTCTGCTTTTCCTGGTCCCCTACATATTTACAGGGATGGCAATTGAATAGGATGCCTGCCTACAGGAAAAGACTGTCCGTCGGGTGGAATTTGTGACAGATGGCAATTGAAGGCAATGGCAAGCCACTCCAGTACTCTCACCTGGAGAATCCCATGGATGGAGGAGCCTGGTAGGCTGCAGTCCGTGGGGTCGCTAGGGGTCGGACACGACTGAGCGACTTCACTTTCACTTTTCACTTTCACACATTGGAGAAGGAAATGGCAACCCACTCCAGTGTTCTTGCCTGGAGAATCCCAGGGACGGGGGAGCCTGGTGGGCTTCCGTATATGGGGTCACACAGAGTCGGACACGACTGAAGTGACACAGCAGCAGCAGCCTACAGGAAAAGACTGTCCGTTGGGTGGAATTTGTGACAGAAGAACACTATGTGTCACATGGCTGCCCCAGGTCACCTCCGCCTGGGTGGGGAAAGGCTCCCAATGAAGGGGAGGCCTGAGTGGCTGACGGACCAGCCTGAGAAGGGAGGACAGTGGGGCTGGGAGGGAGGGAGCTCTCAGGAGATGGGTGGGGTCTCCAGAAGGCCAGAGATAGAGAGTAAAGAGATAAAGCAGGTTAATCCTGGGACTTCCCTAGTGGTCCAGTGGCTAGCACTCTGCACTCCCAATGTAGGGAACCTGGATTTGATTCTTGGTCAGGGAGCTAGATACCACATGCCACAACTAAGACCCAGCACAGCCAAATAAATAAACTTAGAAAAGAAAAGTTTATCCTACTAAGGGCACTGTCAATAGAAAATAAGGGAGATGCCTGTAAGTCAATGATTACACAAGGCATCAGATTTGCTTAACCACAAAACCTAGCAGGGTTACATAGCAATAAACCACACAACAGAGCACAAGATCAGCCACAAAACAATAAAACAATGGTGGCATGAAACCCACATTGTGCCCAGTGAGCTCATTACGTTAGGACACTCTCATTACACACATAAAAAGCAGTAATTTGTGGATCTAACTTGATCTTGCAGGAACAAGAAAACTCCATTGCCTAACCTGGAGGAGGGACTGAAGACGGAAGCAAAAGGTCTACTCAAGAAAGACAAGGTCGGTCTTCTCCTCCCCACTTTTCCCTTTTCAAACTATAGCCCGGTAAGTCCTCAAGCCATGGCACCTCGCCCGCCCTCTTGTTAGCCTCACAAGGGGACCTATTCCAGTATCACTTATCTACCACTTTGCCTGTCGAAAAAGATGAGATATAAAGGACTCTGGCACTGAGCTCTTCAGCACCCCTTCGCGGGAAAAGACAAAAACGGTTTCATCAAGTCCAGGTTGAGGTTGAGGAGCGGGCCTCTCCCCGGGTGGGGTGGCCAGCGCTGCCGTCCAAGGGCGAGAGGGCTAAGCTAGGAGGTGAAAGGCGCGAAAGAACCTCGCAAAAGAGGACTTTTTACCTGAGGGTTGAGGTACTAGAGTTTTAAGCAGGATAAAGTAGCGAAGGGAGGCATTTACGTGCACCGAAGGCAGAAAGGCAAAGTTAGGGACAAACTGCGAAACTAATTTAAACCCAAAATACCCGACCAGTAAGGGGACTACTAGTTTTAATTGGGGCGGAGGACCGGCTGCTGAAATTTCAGATCTCTAGTCACTCCAAAGACACTGAGGTTTGACTAAAGTGGGGAGGCCTCGCAGTGCCAACCTACACAAGAAAGGAAACACTTACCCTCCACGGTGCGACATTCACTCTGGGTTCCGCACTTCCGTTTCCGTAAGAAACTGCGCAAGCGCGAAGTTAGAACCCGGTCTTCCGGAGGCGGGACCTTGGCAGTGCGCTACCGACGAGGGGCGTGGCGAAAATGGTGGTAGTTCTATGCAGCCAGCAAAGGCGCGGTGGAGAGATGATTCCTCCTCATATCCTCAAAGTGCTCTATTAACTTACTGTCTTGAACCTTTTGTGGAGTAAGAGCTTACCGTTGTGTGGATTACTTAGGTGGGAAGTTAATGTGTAGCTCCCTAACAAGTTGAAAATGGCTTCAATAAAACCTACTGGCGATAGGTTTGCTCCCAAGGCTCGAGCAATTCAGTGGTTGGAAAAGTGGGTCTCCAGTGGGGCAGTTAGAAATCATTTCAGTAGTTTAAGGAAACAAGAGTTGGACATGCCTCTGTTTTACACACTAGAATGAGTTATGAAAAATTTCCCTAGTATAAAGTGGGTCATTCTCACGGATACCTTACAGAATAACTCCAGGACAACAAATTCAACATTCTCCTAGTTCCAGAGCTTCAGGACAGAATCTAGTATCTGAGACTGGAGCACTAAGTCATGTGATAATTTCTGCTATTAACCATTGCTTTTAAAAATGCAAATCATTAAAAATAAGTTCTTATAAGTTGCATTCTTCCTAGTGTTTTGCTTTTAAAAGCACATTACACTTCCCACCTCTCACCCCTGGTTTTATTGATATATACCCGACTTACATAACTGTGAGTTTAAGTTGTACAGCATGGTATTCTTACATAGACTGAAATAATTACCGCAGTTAAGTTTATTAAGCATGTACCCTTTAATATTATACTCTCAGGATAAAGAACAAACTATTGACATGCTCCAGCCCAGCATATTTTCCCTTTACTTTTCATGTTCTTTAGGTGGAAATATGAAATTCAAAAATTCACATTTTTTAAAACTATGATGGCCACTTAATTAGTAGTTAATATTTGGAAAAAAACATGAGACTAATGTTTTGCTGAAAATAAAAAATCTAAAAATGAAGAGGGTTTTGATCTCAACCTTCACCTTTCTTATTCATTCACCAGCCATGCTACTACAGAGTAAAGACTAAGTGCTTATAGATTCAGAAGGAGCAGAGGAACCATCAAACCACATACCTCACCCTCTGGACATTATCTTCCTGTATCTATCTTTTTTTTTTTTTCTGTATCTATCTTTATTCACCTCGTTTGTAAAATCCTATCCTGTCATTCAGCATAAAATTTCAGTCTATCGAAGACCATTCTTGCAGTATAAAGACAGGGTTACAAGAAGCAAATAAAAGCTTTGAAAGCTTCCATTGGAACTTAAAACATGCCTCTCCGCTCATACCAGATTGGCCCAGGAACTCAAAAAGACAAGCTTGCATGAAATGGGCAAAGAAGTGCAATTCTCTCAAGTGAAACGGAGGGTTGCCTTAGTCTAGTAGCCAAGTTTGACATCAAAGGGCAGACAAAGGTTGATAAATGGCTGTACGTAATATTATTACTTTGAACTGCAAAGAGATCCAACCAGTCCATCCTAAAAGAGATCAGTCCTGAGTATTCATTGGAAGGACTAATGCTGAAACTGAAACTCCAACACTTGGGCCACCTGATTCGAAAAACTGACTCATTTGAAAAGACCCTGATGCAGGGAAAGATTGAAGGCGGGAGGAGAAGGGGACGACAGAGGATGAGATGGTTGGATGGCATCAGCAACTCGATGGACATGAGTTTGGGTAAACTCCGGGAGTTGGTGATGGACAGGGAGGCCTGGCGTCCTGTGATTCACGGGGTCACAAAGAGTCGGACACGACTGAGCGACTGAACTGAACTGAATATTACTATATATGATAACTGCAGCTTCTATTAGGACTTTTCCCTCCTTTGTTTACACTAAATAAAATTACTGATATTAGATAAAATAGGGGATATTACTACAGAACACACAGACATGAAAAGGATAGAAAGGAACTCTTAGAAAAAGTGTACATGATTTAAGATGAAATGCACTAATTGCATGAAACTCATAACCTACAACAAATCACCTATGTGAAACATATTTGGGTAATTGCTTTGAATTGTAATGTAAATTTGTAATTTCAAAATGCCCACCATCTAAGAAACCCAAAAGCAGAGACTGATTGTGAAAGCTTAAACTCCTCCATCATATGAGTGCTGGTGTATTTGTTGTAGCCTACTGTCCTGCCAGCTTCCCTGGTGGCTCAGACAGTAAAGAATCCACTTGCAATGCAGGAGACCTGGGTTCAATCCCTGGGTTGGGATGATTCCCTGGAGGAGGGCATGGCAACCCGCTCCAGTATTCTTGCCTGAAGAATCCCCATGTGCCGGGAGCCAGCGAGGGAAATCCTACCCATGGCAAAGGTCAATTGGGGAAGAGGCCTGACGGGCAAAGGCTAATCAGGGCTCGAGGAACCCCCTGGACTTACCTGAGCATCTACCCCAAAGAAAACCGGAGTCTGACTGCTTTACTATCTTACGCCTCTTATCAAGTCCTCTAATACTTACGGGGGCTTCCCCCCAACCACCTTTCTCTGAAAACATTAATTCAGAGCTGTAGTTTAAAAGTTCTCCTCGGCTTAATAGGAGTGTTCCAATCCAAGCCCCTCTGATAGCTTTCTAACTTGCATGACAAGTTTGTCCGGGCTCTTACAACTATGAGTGTGACTGTTTATAGCCTCCCAGCCATGCAAGGACAGAAAGCCTAATATTCTAAAACACAGGAATCTGTTGAAGAAGTTAAAATCATTAGAGTAGTACTAAAAAAGATTTCATTGTTGAATCAATGCTTGCTGCAGTTTCCTCTATCTATTGTATCCTTGGAAATATATTAATCACATATAGAGAATATAAGTAGTAGCCTTTGATTTAACCACATCAGATCTTAAGTTAATAAATTCCTTTCTTGCAGCTCACTACACCGGTGCCTTATAGGAATGTAACTTTGTTATGTGTCTAGCATCTGACTCTAGGAAAGTCACCTTAAAAGAATATAAGCCTTTCACTTGCTAACTAACCTATTGTTAGGAGAGAGGGCCATAAACTGTTAGCAGGCCCCCTGGCCAGAAGAGGATGTAAACCACCTAAAACTTTTATCACAAGATACACAAAAATAAGCCCTGATCCTGATAAGGGTCAAGACTGCTGACCCCACGTGATTTTGGTGTGAATCTATACCTCCCTTTCTCTGTTTCTTATGCGCATAACTTAGGGTATAAAAGCAACACTGAAAAATAAAGTTTTGGGCCTTGCTCACTGAAGCTTGTTCTCCCCGTGTTGTTCTCTTTTTCCATCCTTTTCTCTATTCTCCTTTTTCTGGTTGAGATCCTTGGAGCGCTGGGCCCTCTGAGTTTACTTATCTGCCTGGGCTTCTAAGACCCACTCGAGGGGGTGCCCTGGTGGGGTGCCTCCAGTGATTCGAGAGGGCGCCTGCGGCCTACGTAAACAGAGCAAGCCCCGTGCTGGGGTTTTATTGGTTTCCAGTGTAAACCAAGGAATCATCAGCCCCTGTCTCTCTCTCTCTCTCTGACGCCGACGCCGTTCATCCCGAGGATACCCTGGGCCATATCGAGGCTGGACCCCGATACCCCTGGACAGAGGAGCCCGGTGGGCTACAGTCCCTGTGGTCGCAGAGTCAGATGCGACTGAGTAACCACAAGTGCCTGCGGGGGTCTTGAACTGACATTGCCCTTTCCCTTGACAGTACATCCTTAGTTAACAGCAGACACAGGATATGACTCCCTGAACTGCTCTTGTGAGAACCATACTCCCTATCACCATCTGCCTTCCCCTTCTTGTTCTTTAGATATGACTCCCCTCCCCTGACTGAAGCTTAGCAATTTCTACTCTTTTGAGTTTGATCAATCCAATTTAAACAACCCATCTATGGAACCTAATAAAGGTATATGTCCCATGCTCTGCCAAGACCTTGTAGGACTTCTTACATGTTCCCTCCAGCTATACCATGAATCTCCACCAGAATCTGAGTAATAAATGTCTCCATTTCACTTTCCCTCGCAGTCTTGTGGAGGACTGTTGCCTAACAGTCAATATCAGGGGCTCTCCTTTACAAAAGGTAGTTTTAAAAAGTTGCAACAATGGCATTTGACAATTCTATCAAATTTTTTAAAAAGAATTACCAGTAATTCTATGATTTATTTTTAAGAAAAGGAGAAAGCACTTGTCAACTCGGTTTATAAGGTCAGAATTAATGGGAAACAAAACTAGAAAAATAGAAAAAAGTATAATGATCAATCCATGTGAAGATTAAAAAATTCATCATATTAGTAACAGAAATGAATCAAAGAGTTCATATTAAAGGTAATATAAATCAGGGAATTCCCTGGTGGTCCAGTGGTTATAACTCATCTCTCTTATTGGCAGGGCCCAGGTTCAATCCCTGGTTGGGCAACTAAGATCCTGCAATGAAGCTCAACTAAAAATATAAATCAAAATCAAGATCACTTATCAAATACATTATTCTTGGTTACAAACAAATTCTATGTGGAGGGTATTGGGTGTCCCGCAAAAAGATTTCATGTCACCCTTTTGCCATGCCAGTTCTTTCACTGAACTATAACCCCAAAGTAACTCCTTTTCTTCATGTTTACACTGCATCTACTCTGTACCTGTCATCGCCTTACAGGCACTGTCACGTCACAGGAGTCCCAAAACCACCCAGTAACCCCCTGCAATAAAACAGGACAAAT
Organism: Moschus berezovskii; assembly: GCF_049115385.1. NCBI lineage: Eukaryota > Metazoa > Chordata > Mammalia > Artiodactyla > Moschidae > Moschus > Moschus berezovskii. The sequence continues at coordinate 5,119,823 of NC_142481.1, forward strand.
ACAGAAAGAATATTGCTAAGGAAAATTGAAAACACTTTTTATTATACTAGAAAAGTAAACAATGTAACACATAGCATACTAGCCTAATTTGAAACTGAAATTTTAAAAACACTTGGAAAATTGTTTCATTATATTATCTAATAAACATTTCCAAAGATTTTACTAAACTAGGGTAAAAATTTCTCCAACACATTAGTTTTACAAGCATCTTCAAGAACCATATTAAACAACAGAATATGTGTGTGCTGTTGAAAAGAAGTGTTAATAAATTATTAGCATGAACATAAATGTGCTTTTCCAAGTCAGAAAGTCAGGAATTTCAGGAATAAGCATTGTTGTTTCTTCCCTTCTTTTTGAATGAAGTAAAAAGGAGTAGCTTTATTGCTTTGCCAAGCAAAGGGGCCACAGTGGGCTAATGCCTTCAAATCTGTGTGTCTCAAACAAGAGGGGGTAGTGAGGAGTTTTACAGTAATGGCTCAAGGTGGGTGTGGTCAGCTTGTGAACTGGGACTCTTCCTTGACTGGCTAGTGGTGAGGTAAGTGGGAGTCAGCATCATAAACCTTCTGGCTCCAACTGCTCTGGGTTCTTACATGCTGGTGGGCAGCAGGCTTAGTGTCTCTCACCGGGTGGGGGTTTCAGTATCTGGAGCCCGGACTTACTGAGGCTCAGGTTCTTTGTGGCTCAGCACAGAAGGAATTCAGCAAGAAGCAAAGTGACAGGAAAGAAGTAGACTTATCAATATAGGACGCTTGTGAGGGACGTAAGTTGGTAGGCAAGAGGGCTCTGCCTCAGTGTTTTATGAAGTCTGATTCCATTAATATTTTTCTGGGATTATGGGATCTTAGTTTCCTGACCACGGACTGAAACTGTGAGCTTGGCAGTGAAAGTACTGAGTCCTAACAACTGAACCACCAAGGAATTCCCAACTTCTTTTTTTTTTTTTTGCTATTTGATTATTGAAACTTTTTAATGCTCAGGGAAACCCTCTTCTTTTTCAGCCTATCTGGACAAAAAAATTTTTTTTAAAGCCTGAGGGCACCTTCCTTTGAGACAAACTGAAAGAGTGGAAGTTCAAACTATAGCTTCACCTCCACCAAGCCTCACCCAGTAATTAAATTTTCCTCTCAGGTAAACTGCTCTCCCTTCAATTCCTAAGAATAAAACTAATTTATTATTAAACACAGATGCAGGGACTTCCTTGCCAGTCCAGTAGTGAAGATTCTGTGTGCCCACTCCAGGCGGCACTGGCTTGATTCCTGGCCAGGGAACTGAGATCTTGCATGCCACATGGTGTGGCCAAAACAAAATACACAGATGCAAATAACACTCATTCCCATGCAATGGAGAAAACAACCAACTTTTTCTGGGCACTGTTCCTACCACATAATCCATCCCTAGTAACCTGTCCCCCTCCTCTCATGAACAGTCAAGCCCCTTAATATCCTTAACTGCTTTGCTCACAGTCACCTAGTAGAGGATTCTGTCCACTGTGATCAATCCATGGATCATGAACATAACAAGCACGATGAGCAACAGCAATTTTACACTATTCTCTAGAGCCCCTTCCTGATGCTAAGTGATACACTACTGAATTTGGTAATTCAGGGTCCTTGTTTTTCCAGGGAACATGGATGTGAATGAACCACACCTAATGAAGCCAGCTCCTTCACCCTACTGACTCCTTCCCAGAGACCATCATCAAAGGCCTGTAATGAAGGTGTAAGATCAACAGACTTCAAAATTAAGGTTGAAAGGCATAAATAGTAATGTGGTCTTCAAGAAAGCTCAATAGAACATTTACACAGTTAGATAGTTAGCCATTTACACATATGTTCTTCTGTATGTCATATACATGTCATTTCCCAAGTTTTAACATTCTGTGATTTCTAATGACTCTAAAGTGCATAACAATCTCACATTGCTCTTGGGAGAACTAAAGTCTTAACTTATTCCTATTATGGATTCTCTGATATGTAGGCTAATTTAAGAATTGTGCGAAAAATTCACCAAATTCATTACATTTGTAAGGATTATCCCCAATAGCATGAGCTTTGTGATGAAACCTCAGGATGCATCATTTCATCAAATTCTTTCCACATTTAGTAAATTGCTATAGTTTCTAACCTGTATGAATGTTATCATTACATCAAAAGTGGAGCTACTTGACAAAAACTTTTCACAATATTTATTACATGTGAAATGTTGCTTTCCAAACTAAATCCTCTGGGTTTCAGAGGTTTCATCTTCAGGTACAAGCCTTAGCACACAACTAGTTTCTGTGGTTTCTGTCAAAAGACATATATGAGAAGTCTGGTGAATTGTGCAGTTAGGATAAAACTTCCGCTCATATGTCTGTAGGGTTTCTCTTTAATGGACTCTCCATTGTTCCCTCATATTTGAACTCAAGGTAAAGATTTTGCTACACTTGTTGCATTTAAGGGACTCCAGCATCTCCCCCGTCTTATCTTTGGATAAAATCCTTGCCATATTATATTTGTGTGGTTCCTCTCTAGGATAAATATTCTAAGTCATGAGTGAGCACTAATTTGGAACCTTGCCCCATTCATTACATCTGTAATGTTCTATCCAGCACAGATTATTTGATGATGGGTAGAATGTGAGCCCCAAGTAAAGGTTTTGCCCATTCCTGGCATTTGTGAGGTAATAATCTCCAGAAATAAATCTTTGGTGAATGAATTCCTTGTCTAAAGGCTGGTCAACTGCACATACTTATCTGACTTCTCTCTCCAAGATGATATTTTCAATGAAGTCTAAGATGGCAACACCAGCTAAATTAAAACACATCCTTAATGTTCATCATCAATCTGGATTACCTGGTGGAAAGGTTGGTTTCAAAGTACACTGATGGATTTCTGAAACTCATAATACTTGTCAGGTTTCTCTCCGACATGAAACTTCAGTTCAGGTTAAGGTTGGAGGCTTTGTGGACTAGAGACTTTGAGACATTCAACATATTTCTAGAGTTTTGGCCTAGTACAGATTATGTAATGGCAAGGCTTTGCCACTCTCATGACATGTGCAAATTTCAATTCACTATGAATTTCCCAAGAATATACAGGGACAGTTTTGAATGAATGAAGACAGTCCCACATATATCACGTTAGATGATTTCCCCTTTGTATTTATTACCTGGTGTGGAGTGATAGTTGAGATCTAATGAAAGGTTTTCAACAGTCTTTGTTTTTGAAAGGTTTCCCTTTTGTATGAACACTCTGATGCTTTGCCAGGTACGCCTTTCGACTAAAGCAGCTGCCACACTCATTACATTTGTAAGGTTTAACTCCAGTATGAATTCTCTGATGAATTGCAAGACTTGAATTCCGATTGAAGACCTTGCCACACTCATTACATTTGTAAGGTTTCTCTCCAGTATGAGTCCTTCGGTGCCTTGCAAGATATGAATTAAAACTGAAGACTCTGCCACATATATCACATTTACATAATTTCTGTCCTGTATGGATTATCTGATGTCTCTTGAAGTTTGAGCTGTGATTAAAGATTTTGCCACAGTCTTTACACTTGTAAGGTTTTTCCCCAGTGTGAATTCTCCGATGAACTGCAAGGTATGAATTTTGACCAAAAACTTTCCCACAAACATCACATTTATATGGTTTATCTCCTGAATGGATGATTTTATGTTGTTTGAGGTGTGAGCCAAAATAAAAGGTTTTGCCGCACTCATTACATTTGTAATGTTTCTCTCCAGTATGAATGACTTGATGACTGACGAGGGTTGATCTAGTACTGAACATCTTACCACACTCGTTACATTGGTAAGGTTTCTCTCCAGTATGAATTCTCTGATGACTTGCAAGGTTTCCTTTCTGACTAAAAGCTCTGCCACATTCATGACACTTGTAAGGTTTCTCTCCAGTATGAAGTCTCTGATGACTTGCAAGGTTGGCCTTGTGATGAAAGACCTTGCCACACTCATTACATTTATAAGGTTTCTCTCCAGTATGAATTCTGCGATGTTTTGCAAGGTATGAATTCTGACTAAACACCTTGCCACATTCATTACATTTGTATGGTTTCTCTCCAGTATGTATTCTCTGATGAACTGTAAGGTATGAACTTTGAGTAAACACTTTTTCACATATATCACATTTATGTAAGTTCTCTTTTGTATGGATTATCTGATGTCCGGTGAGGTGCAAGCCATGGTAAATGGTTTTGCCACACTTGTTATACTTGTAAGATTTCTCTGCAGTATGAATTGTTTGATGAATAGCAAGGTCTGAATGTCGACTAAAGACTTTGCGACACACATCACAATTAAACATGTTCTCTTCTGTATGGATAAATTGATATTGGGTAAGGTTCAAGCCCTGATGAAAGGTTTCACCACTCTGATTACATTTATAAGGGCTTTCCATGTGTGCGCTCCGGTCTTGTGTTAGTATTGAGGGATGCATAAAATCATTCCCATATGAATTAGAAATGTTGGTTTGGACAAGGAAAGAAATTCCTTGAAGTAGTGAAAATGAGGCACTAATATTGATACTCTTGTCAATCTTCTCTTCACCTTTATGAACATGCAGGTCATCCCAAAAGCTTAATGCAAGCCTGTTTTCAATAGGCTTGATTCCTGCAATACTTCTATCATCTTCCTCTCTCTCATCGGTGAGATTTTTGTCATGCGTTATAGGCTTTACTTTGTAATTTCTTTCCTCATCTCTTGGCTGAGACTCAAAGTCATATATATTTTCCTGGATTTCCCTGAGGTAAAAATCTTTTATTTTATTCCTTTCATGTCTTCCCAATATCACTGTTTGGAATTCTTCTCCTCTATCAGTTTTTGCATTTAGTCGTAATTTCTTGATCACAAGTATATGAGAGATATCTACAAGATACAAAAAACTGTAAGTATCTTATTTATTACAACTCATAAATAAATATATCATGCTAAACATGATATTACACCAAACCAGTACTATTGCCTATAAAATCCCATGGATGGAAGAGCCTGGTAGGCTGCAGTCCGTGGGGTCGCTAAGGGTCGGACACGACTGAGCGACTTCACTTTCACTTTTCACTTTCACACATTGGAGAAGGAAATGGCACCCCACTCCAGTGTTCTTGCCTGGAGAATCCCAGGGACGGGGGAGCCTGGTGGGCTTCCGTCTATGGGGTCACACAGAGTCGGACACGACTGAAGTGACTTAGCAGCAGCAGCAGCAGCAGTACTTATACAAACAGGAGTTATGAAAATTGCCAACCATGATATAAAAACCTTTCTAACACAAATGGAATGATTCTTTACTAAAGGTAAACTGATCTGCAATAATTTTACTTAATTTTAGGGTACCTAAATTTCAAACACTTTGGCCACTTGATGGGAAGAGCCAACTCATTGGAAAAGACCCTGATGCTGGGTAAGACTGAAGGCAAAAGGAGAAAATGGTGGCAGAGGATGAGATGGTTAGCTAGTATCACTGACTCAATGAACATCAATTTGAGCAAACTCCGGGAGACAGTGAAGGACAAGGAAGCCTGGTGTGCTGCATTCCCAGGGTCGCAGAGAGACAGAACCGACTTAAGCAACTGAACAACAAATTTTCAAACAACCTATAATAAGAACACTCACATTGGAAAAACTTTTGTTACCAATCCAAGAAAGTGTAATTTTCAACCATGACACCAAAGCACATACCAATTAGCAGTAAACATACCTACTGGTGCCTCAAAACTGAGGAGAAAAGAATATTATACATATATTGGGCATACTTGTTAAATACAAATGAATGCTAAAAACCAGACAAAATCTACTCTAACAGTAAATAATCCAAAACTAACTTATTCAATGAATAATCTCAATGAGTGGTAGTTTCAAATTGGGAAACAAAGAAGAGAGAAAATGGTACATATGATAAAAAAGTTTTTTTAAAAAACAAAATGTTCTTCTAAGTACGTCCTGTAAAACTATGTACCCATGAAGCAGCATAAAACATTCAGAAAGGCCACCTTCAGTAAATCAAAATTAAAGATTAGTAAATGAAATATTCTCCATTTATATTAACAGCCATTAAATAGAGAAATTCCCTAATTCTGCAGTGCCCTAAAATATCCAGTTCTTTGGCTCAAAAATGTATGTAATGAAGACTGAGCAATTTGTGAAATTACTTTAACTAGGTCTATGGGGTCGCACAGAGTCAGACACAACTGAAGCGACTTAGCAGCAGCAGCAGCAGCAGGATGATGCATGATACTGCTGAAAACAAATTGAAAAGCTACAATATATAATGCAAAAAAGGGATAGCATAATAAAAATGCTAGAATATTCATGTATCTTTTTATACAAAAGACATTTTGACTTGTTAATATAAAAATCGCATTTTTTCTGGGAATTTAAGAGTAGTCCAGTGGTTAGAACTCAGTACTTTCATTGCCATGGGCCAAAGTTACATTCCTTGAAGGAAGATCCCACAAGCAGCATGGTAGGGCCAAAAAACAAAACCTAGAGACAAAAAAAATACTATTTCTTTTTAAAGGCTTGAGGATAATTATCACAATTTCTCAAGTAAGGAAAGAGGAATCATGTACAGATTTATGTACATGAGCTCAGCTGACACAGAAGGTAGTGAGAAGCATGATGAGAACTGTGGCCTAGAGACTGAGACAATATACTCTTAAACATGGCCCTCACCCAAGCAGTATGTTACAAAACACTGCAACAACTATCAGGAGGTTAGGAGAAAACTTCAAGGGAGATGCAAGAAGTGAGCTGTGTAACTACTAAGGGGATTCAGTCACCCCTCCTGGAAATGGTTTCTGAGTTGTTACAGCTGCACACAGTGATTTAGGTTGGGTCATGGGAAAGCTGATCAATATACAGAGGTGTTATTTTTACAGTGTGAATAATGTGGAAGGTGGGGGGGTGGGTGAAAGAGTGCAGTGGAAATTGGGAAGTTCAGGAGAATAGCTTAAACATGCTAGGAAATAACAACCTTTTCATCCACTCCAAGGGACCGTATAAAGAAAGGTCAGAACTGAGAAAGGGACTGAGTGGAGCTCAGGGTATATGCATATGTAGGAGCACATCTGTGTGACTGTGTGAGGAGAATTAAAATATTGACCTTAAAAGAATTGGCTTAGCGATAGTATACTACTGGTCCATTTTTAACTAGGGGAATTATAGTATGAATATGGGAAAGAACCACATGAGATTTAAACACTGCAGAAGGAAATTAACTTTCAATCTACCATACTATTTGCTATGCAAACTGAATATTCCAATGATTGTATTTCCATGCATATGTTCAATAAACACATACAAAATATTTCAGAAGACTGTGCAATAATGATCTTAGCAGAAAGCATAAGTGAAAACCAGGAGAAGACCATCAGAAGGAGATGAATCAGTTCATTCTGTGCACATACGAACAGAGCAAAGTAAAGGAGGGAGATTGTGATTTTGGAATTAAGATCTCTTGGCTAGGTGAGAACACCTTGTATGGGGAAAAAAATATGGCAGAAAGTGTTTGCCAAAGCCTGAGCAATTTCAGGATATCATCACAATAGTTAAGTAAAGAAAGAGAAAATGTTACGAACTAAAACATTAATTATATAACATACTTTGGTTATATAAAATATTTACATCAACATCCCTTGTTATTAAACATGACAGTGTTCTTTTAGCTAGCCTAACTAAATACTGGAAGTCATATCATTAAATTTCTTAACACAAACTCTGCAAAGAAAAACAAAACCATGAGGGAGTGACATCAGCAGGACAGTAAACCATAGGCACACATGACTCCTGAGGGAACCAAGTGAAAAACAATGAACGAAAAACAATTGGGGAAAATTCAACAAACCAACAAAGAAGAGGCAGCACCCAAGCAAATGCTTGTCCTAAAACACTAGACCGAAAAACACAGGAAAGTTCATGACAATTTCCTGGCTTTCAACTTCCCTCCTCCTTCTTACATTGCATTGAGAGTTAACTGGTACAAGTCTCCCCATTCCCAGAAGTTCCCTCAGGCAGAAATGCTAAAAACATGATAGAAACACTCAGTAAACACTAGAAATAGAAAAAAATGAGCTAAACACAATAAAGGACATGTAATAAAAGTCCACAGCTAACATCATAATCAATGGGGAATGATTTAAACCTTTTCCCCTAAGACCAGGAATGTAACAAACATGTTTGTACTACTTCTAAAAGAAAAATTACTGAAATTCCTACCAAGAACATGTAGATAGAAGAAAAAGACATATAACCAATCCCAAGAGCAAATGAAGCAAATCCATCTCTTCTGAAAAATGAAACATTCTAATACGTAGAACACCCCAGGAAATTCCCTGTAGTTCAGTGGTTAGGACTCCACACTTCCATTGCCTGGGGCCCAGGTTCAATCCCTGTTGGGAGAACAAGAATCCCACAAGCCACATGGTAAGGCAAAAAAAAAAAAAAACAAAACAACACCTTGAATAGTTGGCAAAAAAAAAGAAAGAATGAACTCAGAGAAACAACAATATACAAAACCAACAAACAAAAGTCAATACTGTTTCTATACATTAACAATATAAAAATCATGAAGGAAATTCAGAAAACTCCATTTAAATTATTATCAAAAAAATAAAGTACTTGGCAAAACTTTACAGAAGAAGGCAAAGATATATGCTCTATGAACTAAAAATAGCTGAAAAATATCCCAAAGGACACAAATTAATGCAGACATGTCAAGTCTATGGACTAGAAGTAAACATGGTCAGGGTGTAAATACTACCCTAAGTGATCAACAGTCCAAGGCCATACCACCCTGAACAACCCCGATCTCCTCAAAGTAATCAACAGATTCAACCCAATCCCTAATAAAACCCCAATAGTGTGTCTTAAAGAAATAGATAAATCCATCGTTAAGATTCAAATGCAACCTCAAAAGACACTGAAGGACTTTCCTGTGGTCCAGTGGCTAAGACTCCATACTCCCAATGCAAGAGACCTGGGTTCCATCCCTGGTCAGGGAACTAGATCCCACATGCTGCAACTAACACTTGGTGCAGCCAAATAATTTTTTTTTTTTTTAAAAAAAAAACACTCAACAAAAAAACCAAGGTTAAAAAGAACAAAGTTGGAGGTTTCACAATTACTTTTAAAAGTTTCAGAAACCTAAACTAATCCAAGCAGTGTTGTATTAGCACAAAGACCAGTGGCACACAACAGAGGCATGAGAAATAAATTCTTATGTATGTGGTCCAAGGGGATCCCCATGTTCAACAAGGGGATGTGGACCACCCAATGGGGGAAGGACAGGCTATTAAACAAAAATGAATTATGGTTCCTATTGAAAGTATCATTCTACTTCATAAGTTATCTAATAGATGTTTTAAAATTAGCTGTTGATGTAAAAAGAACAATGGCACACAGGTGACCAAAAGATGGCATCAATAACAGTTTACACAACAGCCCCACAAACGAGAATGGGAACTTGGACAGTGTTATCCTGAAGACAAATCCCTATACTGCTTGCTGAGAATGTAAGGGGATGGTTATTGCACATGTGAACATCACTGTCACAATGCCATTGAGACAGGCTTTTGTGACATTGCTCAAAACCAGAAAAACACCCAGAAAGATTTATCAGCCAGGCTCTGGGGATATTTCTTATTTCGTATCACAGAATATGCAGACCATATCAATATAGCATGAAGTGGTTGTTTTCTATATAGTGGAAAAAGATTACAATATATGACGAATAGTTCAGTTCAGTTCAGTTGCTCAGTCGTGTCCAATTCTTTGTGACCCCATGAGCCGCAGCACGCCAGGCCTCCCTGTCCATCACCAACTCCCGGAGTCCACCCAAACTCATGTCCGTTGAGTCGGTGATGCCATCTAACCATCCCATCCTCTGTCATCCCCTTATCCTCCTGCCCTCCATCTTTCCCAGCATCAGGGTCTTTTCCAATGAGTCACCTCTTCACATCAGGTGGCCATAGTACTGGAGTTTCAGCTTTAGCATCAATCCTTCCAATGAACACCGAGGACTGGTCTCCTTTAGGATGGACTGGTTGGATCTCCTTGTAGTCCCTTGGACTCCCTCTCAAGAGTCTTTCCAAACACCACAATTCAAAAGCATCAATTCTTTGGTGCTCAGGTTTCTTTATAGTTCAACATCCATACATGACCACTGGAAAAACTATGCATAGCCTTGACTAGACAGACTTTTGTTGACAAAGTAATGTTTCTGCTTTTTTTTTTCAAAATAATCTGTCAACCAACCCCACAGGTAAGTTACAGAGAAGAAAAATTTCCTCTGAGAGTTCAGATAAGAAGTAAATGTTTAAAAAAAAAAAAGAAGTAAATGTTTGTACTTCCCATAGAATTCTCTGACGAGGGGAAAGTCTGCACACACTATTAATAATGAGGCTTCCCCTCGGCCCTTCCAAGATATGACCTGTTATACCATCAAAGGCATGTACCTCACTCCACAGGCCAGGACTCTTTTTTGTCTCGTTAACAAGGTGGGCAAAATATTCAAATAAGAAACAGAAATACCTCCACATAAGGGGAAAGACACATGACTTGCTGTGGCTTTGCCAGAATCCTAGTCCCTTGCTCAACTGAAGACTGATGGGAATACAGAGAGGAACAGAAAGATATTTCCAAACTTCACCTGTTGTTTACCTCCTCTTGAATATAGCAGTAACAGTATAATGTGAAGAAACATAGCTCTTTTCCTAAAACTCCTGAATCAAAAGCACATGGGTAGGAAACAGGAAAATGGTTATGTTAAAATTTTCCATTGAGCTTTACAACTACAAAAGCTCTGGAACAACTCCTGATGTATCATGAAGTGGGCAGATCATCAGAGGAAAAGGTAGATTCAGACTCCTGAAGCTGTGTCCTGAAGCTCTTCGTGTCTGAATCAACAGGGATTTCAGATCGGTCAAGTAAAACCAGGGCTCCCAACAGGCACACAGTGGGAAATGCAGAGACACCCCAGGGCAGATCCCAACTTCAGAGAGAAGTGATCCTCACCCAAGGAGACTAGGTTCCTGAGGGTCTCCACCATCACGTCCCTGTATAAGGACCTCTGAGCAGGGTCCAGGCATTCCCACTCCTCCTGAGTGAACTCTATGGCCACATCCTTGAAGGTCAGCTGTGCCTGAAACGAAAACATTTCACCAAGGAGTCATGAGGAGAGCTCTTATTTTCACACAAAAGGAGAAGAGGAGAGAGGCATAAGGATGAACTCAGTTGAAGTAATATTCTGACAGATCCATGGAAAGCTATTTGGAAGAAATTATGGGTCTCTAATTTTAACTCCTTATGCTTTTTCCCAGAGATTATGATAACCTCTAATCAATGTGGAGGATGATTAATGTCTAACGTGGAGGGAAATCAATGTCTATTTTTGTGGACACTACACAAAATACATGTAAATAAGATTTAATAATGAATAGTTTCTCCAGAAGTGTTAGAGTATGTGATTGTTACACACTGACTGCTATTCAATATCTAGATGAGCTACACTATGAGTGATGGCATCAGAAATGACAGAGTCAACAGTAATTAAAAAAAAAGGTCAAAACCTTAAACCATTATTACAATGACTAGTGTTCGAACACTTCAAAGATGCTAAGCAATACTCTAAATGCTTTATGGCTATGAACTTTTTTTAAATCAACATCATAGCTCAACAGAAAAAGATATATGCCATCCTACAAAGACAAAAGTGTCAGAGACATTTGGAGAAACTCTACTTAGTTCAAGAAGCTAAGTAATCATACAGTAAGAACCTCAATTAAGGAGAATGAGGTCTTGAACTCAAGATAAAGAAGCAAAAACTCAAGTAAGAGAAGAGCATTAGAAGAAAAAAGAAAGAAGAGCACTAGAAGCACACTGAAAGAGGGTTCCCTGAGAAAACTTGAAATAAGGTCAAAGCGAACAACACAGAAGGCAATAAAAGATCATTACAGATGTGGGCACACAAACACATACACATAACATGTTAGTAATCTTACTACTATCTGAACCTTGAACAGGAGAGTGGAGAAAAAAATGCAAGGCCACAGAACATATTTATGATATCATTTCAACTACAAAAAACTGCAGTATATAGTTTCAAAATTATGATGTCTTATCAAAACCGTGGACTTGCAGATCCATGAACTAACTTATGGACACATGGGTATTACAAATGCAGAAATAACTGAAATGAGAGAAGTTGTCTAGGGACATTTTTTTTTTCAAGTGCAAATAATTTGAGAGATCATTCTAGAAATATCCAGCAGCATCATTCCAAAAAGGAACATTCCAGAAAGTTCCAGTGAGGAAAAGAAAGTTGCAGCCATGGGCAACTGGAGCTCCATGTGGATGGACATGCTCTGAGAGTCTGTGAAACAACCATAGAACTGCCCCCACAGAGGGATGAGGGAGCGTGGGTGTTTACTTACTCCCATCCAGCCCTCATTTTTCTATCTTTTGGCCTCACGGCACGGCATGCAGGATCTTAGCTCCCCCAACCAGGGATGAAACTCTTGCCCCCCTGCAGTAGAAGTGCAGAGTCTTAAGCACTGGAGCATCAGGGAAGCCCCCATCCCTCATTTCTGGGGGTTGTTCCTGGCCCACACAGGAGAGTTCAGTGTTTGCAGTCAGATGCCATCAAGAATGTACTGGAATGGTAAGACCCAAATGGACAAGGAGGGACAGGACACCCTTATGTATCCCCTAACTAGCCTGAAATTCCTTAAGAGAAAGGAGTGAGTTCATAGAATTCACTATTCTACTCCCAACAGTCTGCAGGATTTGGTATGCAAAAAGTTAACAATAAGGATAGAGAGGATAAATAAGTCAACATAAAGAAAATTTGAGACAACAAAGAGACTTCCAGGAGGTTGGGAATAAATATACACACTTGCTGCTATATATAAAATAGAGGGAATTACCTGGTCATCCCCTCTGGACATATTTTTGAATGATTTTTTATCATCAGTTTTATATACGTGAATTTCAGCATTTTTTGGAACAAGGAAAGAGTCACCTGTTTTAAATGGTACCAAAAGGAAAAAAGCAGGAAACGTTAACTACAGCCTCTATGGAATACCTATATATAAATACAATTTAAAACACGGTATTTATTTCTGTAAACACTGACTCCTAAAACATTGACTCAAACTTGGAAAAGTTACAGAAAAAATATATTGCAATTAAGAAAGAATATTTCTCCAAACATCATGATCAGAAGGAAACACTTGATGAATTCGTACTGAAGTGACAGTGGAGTTAAGGGGGCTGGCCAGGGGTCCTGCTTTTCACCTCGGTACAGTGTGCCTGAGCAGGGACCACCAGAGGAAGTGACGAGAGGAAAACAGAGTGGGAGCAAGACACACAGCATGTCAGAGCTGGAACCGTGAACATTCACAAATCTAAGTCGAAAAGTAAAAGGATGGAAAAAGACATCCAATCCTTAAGAGAGCAGGAATTACTGCACAATATCAGACAAAATAACCTAAGGAAAAAAACTAACACAAGACACAAAGTACATCGTGAAATGAGAAAAAGGTAAATTTGCCAAGAAGCTATAATAATTATAAATATGTACACATCTAACATCAACCCAGGAGGATCTGATGAAGGGTTTTATAACAGTGATTCAAAGGTGGAGTCTCTGACAAAACTAGGGTGTGAGGAGGGCTTGTGTTCCCTAAATCTTGTCTCCCCCAGGCTGGAAGGTGTTCAATATGCTACTGGGGAAGAGTGGATGACAACTACTAATAAATCCAGGAAAAAACAAAACAGCTGGGACAAAACGGAACCTGGAACGTTAGGTCCATGAATCAAGGTAAATTGGACATGGTCAAGCAGGAGATGGCAAGAGTGAATATCGACATCTTAGGAATCAGTGAACTAAAATGGACGGGAACAGGTGAATTTAAATCAGATGACCATTATATCTACTATTGTGGGCAAGAATCCCTTAGAAGAAATGGAGCAGCCCACATAGCCAACAGAAGAATCTGAAACGCAGTGCTTGGGTGCAATCTCAAAAAGGACAGAATGATCTCTGTTCACGTCCAACACAAACCATTCAATATCACAGTAATCCAAGTCTATGCCCCAACCACTAATGCTGAAGAAGCTAAAGTAAAACGGGTCTCATGAAGACCTACAAGACATCCTAGAACCAAAAAAAGATGTCCTTTCCTCACAGAGGACTGAAATGTAAAAGTAGGAAGTCAAGAGATACCTGGAGTACCAGGCAAGTTTGGCCTTGGAGTACAAAATGAAGCAGGGCAAAGGCTAATAAAGAGTTTTGTCAAGAGAATACACTGGTCACAGCAAACACTCGCTTCCAACAACACAAGAGACAACTCTACACATGGACATCACCAGATGGCCAATACCGAAATCAGACTGATTATATTCTTTGCAGCCAAAGATGGAGAAGCTCTGTACAGTCTGCAAAAACAAGACAGGGAGCTGACTGTGGCTCAGATCAAGAGCTCCTTATTGAAAATTCAGACTTAAAGAAAGTAGGGAAAACCACTAGCCATTCAGGTATGACCTAAATCAAATCCCTTAATGATTATACAATGGAGGTGATTAATAGATTCAATGGATCAGATTTGGTAAACAAGAGTGCCTGAAGAACTATGGACAGAGGTTTGTAACACTGTATAGGAAGCAGTGACCAAAATCATCCCAAAGAAAAAGAAATGCAAGAAGGCAAAGTGGTTGTCTGAGGAGGACTTACAAAGAGCTCAGAAAAGAAGAGAAGGAAAAAGCAAAGGAGAAAGGGAAGATATACCTAACTGAATGCAGAGTTCCAAAGAACAGCAAGCAGAGATAAGAAAGCCTTCTTAAGTGAACTATGCAAAGAAATAGAGGAAAAAAAGAGAATGGGAAAGACTAGAGATTTCTTCAAGTAAATTGGAGATAGAATAGTTCATGTAAGGATGAACACAATAAAAGGACAGAAAAGGCAATGACCTAAGAGAAACAGAAGAGATTAAGGTGGCAAGGATACACAGAAGAACTATACAAAAAAGGTCTTAACAACCTGGATAACCACGATGGTGTGGTCAGTCACCTAGAGCCAGACATTATGGAATGTGAAGCATGCCTCAGAAAGCATTACTACAAACAAAGCTAGTGGAGGTGATGGAATTCCAGCTGAGTTATTTCAAAACCTAAAAGATGATGCTGTCAAAGTGTTGCACTCAATATGCCAGCAAATTTGGAACACTCGGCAGTGGCCAAAGGACTGGAAAAGGTCAGCTTTAATTCCAACCCCAAAGGACAGTGCCAAAGAATGTACAAACTACCGTACAACTGCACTCATTTCACACGCTAACAAGGTAATGCTCAAATGTGCTCCACAATAAGAGAAGCCACCGCCTTGTTAATCCTGAGCACTGCAACTAAAGAATAGGCCCCGTGCCGCCCGAACTACAGAAAGCCTGGCTGCAACAACCAAAACACAGTGTGGCCAAGGAAACCCAGCACAGTCAAAAATAAATAAATAACAAAATAAAATTTTTGAAAAAATTTAGAAAACTTACAGCATAAAATATCAACATATGAAAATCAACTGCATTTTTATCTACACAATGAACCATTTCGACAGAAAGTGAGAGAACAATCCTATAGAAAACTTAGGAAAAAGATCAGACAAGTAGGTGCAATCAGACAAGTAGGTCCAAGACCTCTACACTGAAAAGTACTAAACTTTCTTCAAAACAAAAGTCCCTGGAGATATATATAAACAGAAACACACCCTGGAGTGGGAACTTTATGCTTTTAAAATGACCAAATTAGGGTGGGAGTGAGGCTCCCAAGGGAGGGGATATATGTATACCCATTGCTGATTCACATCCTTGTATGGCAGAAGCCAACACAACATTGCAAAGCAACTATCCTCCAATTAAAAATAAATTTTTAAAAATGTACGGGACTTCCCTGATGGTCCAATGGCTAAGACCCTATCTTCCCAATGCAGGGGGTCCAAGTTCCATCCCTGATCAGGGAACTAGATCCCACACGCTGCAACAAAGAGTTCGCATGTTGCAACTAAAGAACCTGAATGCTGCAACAAAAACTGAAGATCCTGCAACGCCGAAACTAAGACCCACTGCAGCCAAATAAATAAATATAAAAAAATGCAAATAAAAATATATGATTAAAAAATTCCTTCATTTGCAATCCAGCAAGACCTGGTATACCCCTATAATTTTTCAATGGAAATTAAGAGGCAGTCGAGCTGATTAAAAACAGATAACATTTTGTTTCCTTAGAAATAGCAAACTACAAAAATCAAGCCAATAAAATTTCATTGTAAAATTTTCTTAAAAAAAGAAAAAAAAAAAATGACCCAAAGAGAGAATTCCCTGGTGGTCCAGTGGTTAGGACTCCAGGCTTCCACTGCAGGAGGCACAGTATACAGATTTAAGGAATTCCTATGCCATTTTTTGCAGTTAAAGGAAAAAAAAATCATTCCTAAATTCATAGGGAATCTCAAGAGCCAGCAAACAGCTAAAATATTCTTGAAAAAGAGGATGAATGTACAAGTGTCAGGCAGGATACTTTGGAGCCAGGGAAGAACAGAGAATCCAAAAAAGGGCATTTGAAGGACAGGCTGAGAATATGACTTTACCTGAGAAAGAGCCATTCCTGACTCCTGTTCTGTTTCCTCCTCTTCCTCTTAGCAGGACACACAAAAAGGGAGAAAACAAAATATTAGACTAACTGGTAAAACTAGGATTTGTCTGTAAATATAAAAGATCATTGACAACTTTACCAAGTACCCAGCAAAAAGGTCTAAAATTATTTATTACATACCAAAGAGCTTTTCCAGTACAAAGGGAAACAGGAGAAAGCAAGCAGGCCTCCAAGAAACCTGAAACACATTTTCAAAAGAATGAACTTTTATCATCTAATATTTGTGGTGTCAGTGTTTTAAAAATTTCACAATGTATTATATTACTATTTAAAGAATGATTTGATTATAGAAAAGCACCAAAGCTTATTAACAAAAGTTAATGATCATTTCCAGGGAAGCAGAAACTGAGTAAACTAAAATTTTTTCCAAGCTACAAAAAGAATTATATGTCAAGATATAAGAAAGAAAAGTAGGCCCATCACAAAAAGGAACATCCTCAATGCTTTTATGATTGTTGGCCACGCTAGGTTTTCGTTGCTGTGATCGGGCTTTCTCTAGTTGTGGAGAGCGGGGTCTACTCTCTAGTTGCGGTGTGTGGGCTTCTCATCATGGTGGTTTATCTTGTTTCAGCACACGGGCTTAGTTGCCCCAAGGCATGTGGGATCTTCCCGGACCACGGATCGAACCTGTGTCCCCTGCCTTGGCAGGCAGATCCTTTACCACTGGACCACCAGGAAAGTCCTCAATGTTCCTTTTAAAGGGCACCATGCAGTGACAGATTCAATCATTTCTTGCCCCACTTGTCCTCTCCTACTCCTCTGCCCCACGTCAAGCAAAGGGAAGGGAGTGACCCACAACTGAGTGAATCAAATCACCGGGTGCGCTAGTGGTAAAGAACCTGCCTGCCAATGCTGAAGACATAAGAGATGCAGGTTCCATCCCTGCGTCGGAAGATCCCCTGGAGGAGGGCGTGGCAACTCACTCTAGTATTCTGGAGAATCCCATAGACAGAGGAGCCTGGCGGGCTACAGTCCATGGAGTCACGAAGGGTCGGACACAACTGAAGTGACTTAGCAGCAGCCCCCTGGCTAAACATGGCTTGCAAATACAAGTTACCTTCTGATACGGAGAATTACAGAATGCACAAGACACAAGTTCTGCTATTCTCATCCTCACCTGTACAATTAGAGACATCTTATTACATTCTAAAATAAGAAATCATAGATCACAACTTATCCACAACCAAACAACTCACCATCCATCTGCATCCAGTTCCCCCTACCCACCTGCTCTACTAGCTGTTTCCATTTCAGTCAGTTTGTCTCTTTTCTTCCCCTCTGCTCTCCTGCTGTTCCTGTTTCTTCCCTCACACCTGTCCTGCCCCCCTCGAGATGCTTCGTCTCTCATCCTTTCTGACGGTCCTCCACCTCTGTGTTTCTGCCTCTTTCGTCCCCCTCCCTGCTCCCTCTCTGCCCTCCAGTTTCACCCCTTCTCTCCCTCTTCCAATCCCCTTTGCCCCACTCTGACACCCCAGGTGGTGATGCGGCCTTCCTGCTCTCTTTTCCTCTTGTGGTCACACTTGGTCCTCCTTCTCCCCCAGCACCATGCTGCTCTGCAGCCCAAGTGTCCAGCTCTTTCACCCTCTCGTCCCACTCTGTGTGAAGTGCCTCTCCTTTGGTGCCCCTGCCCCACTGCTGATCTAAGGCCCCTCTACGTTACTGTCAGCTACAAACTGGCACTTGCCATCTACCTATCTGGCAGTAGTCATGTTTGGATGTGAGAGCTGGACCATTAAGAAGACTGAGCACAGAAGAATTGATGCTTTTGTACTGTGGTCCTGGAGAAGGCTCTTAGGAGTCCCTTGGACTGCAAGGAGATCACACCAGTCAATCCTGAAGGAAGTCAACCAAGAATATTCACTGGAAGGACAGATGCTGAAGCTGAAGTTCCAATACTTTGGCCACCTGATGGCAAGAGCCAACTCATCAGCAAAGACCCTGATGCAGCAGAAAGTGAGGTTTCACACCATCACCGACTCAATGAGTATGAGTTTGAGCAAACTTCGGGAGATAATGGAGGACAGAAGAGCCTGGTATGTTGCAGCCCTGGGGGCCACAGAGAATCAAACACGACTTAGCAACTAAACAAAAACAATCTGTCTACTTCTACAAGGGTTAATTCATGTGCTGCTGCAGCTGCTGACTTTCAATACCTCCTGAAAGGAGTTCACAGTGGAGAACAGAAATGAGGCATCTGTGGTGGGGGGAGAAACTGGCATATCAGGTCTTCAGATATATATTTTCAGGAGCCAATTTTATGAGCCCAATTCTTGTATCTCCCCATATCTAGAAAAGCACTAAAGTCCTCCATGGTGATGACTGTTCCTTGTGATCAGCAAAGCTTCACAAAAGTAGTAGAAAACTTCTGGAAAAAAATATGTGCTTGATTGCATGTAATCTCCCTTCACCAAACTCTATACACTGACCTTTCCCCTGCCTCTTTGAAGCAGTCCCTCAGAGCTACGTGAAGTGCTGCTTCCTGGACTGTAGTCCTCATTCTGTCCCAAATAAAACTTTACTTGCAAACCTCACATTGTGCATTTTTTTAAAGTTGACATCTCCCATCCCTGAAGATCCAAGTTTTAACAAATTTCCTTTATTCACCTGCTATTTTCAATGCTTAATCGCTTTCATTTCACTCGTTTTACAAGTCCCTCGGCCACAGCCTCTATCCCTATGGATTCTCCCTCATCCTTTTCTCATTCTCAGTTTTTCTCTCAGTTGCTCATCCTCTGCTTCTCCTGAGCCCTCTGGCCCACGTATTTACAGGACTGAGTAAGACATCTGAATACAGAAAAAAAATTTCCATCATGTGGAATTTGGAACAGAAGACCACTGTGTGTCACAAGGATAGCTCAGGTCACCTGCCATTACAAGCGGAGGCTTGCTGGGTAGAAGGACTGGCCTCAGGAGATGGGAGGACAGAGGGGCTGGGAGGATGGGGTCTCAGGAGAGGGGCGGGCTGTCCTGAATCCCAGAGATAGGGACGGGAGTGAAGGGACAAAGTAGGTGATTAAATAGTTAATCCCACGAGGGGATTGTCAGTAGAATACCAGAGACTCCTGCAAGTTAATGATTACTCAAGAAAGCAGGCTTGCTTAGCAAGAAAGCTATTCAACAGATGCTCAAGAGGACCCCGAAACAATATAACAAGGGTGGCATGAGCCCCACACCCTGCTCCGTGAGCTCAGTAAATTACCACACGCTCTGTGCACACATAAAAAGCACTAATTTGTGAAGCTAGCTTGACCAGGTAGGAACAACGACAACAAACTCCCCTGCCCAACCTGCTGGAGGGACTGATGCAGGAAGGCTGCCATCTACTCAAGAAAGACAAGGAAAGTCTTCTCCCCACCTCCACCCCCCACGCCACTTTCCCTCTCATGATAAAGCTGTAGCCCAGCAAGTTCTCTGGGCTTTGCATCCTCTCGGCTGCCCACTGGTAAGACTCACAAACTTCCTATTCTAATAAATCGCTTATCTATCACTTTGCCTCTCACTGATTTTTTTTTCTTTTTTTTTGCACTGAGACCGAAAGGGCTGTGGTGTGGAAGCTCGGCGGCGACCCCTTCCACCGCCACCAACGACACAAAAGAGCTTCACCAGGTCCCGCCAGGAGGACGGGGCCTCTCCCTAGGCGGGAAGGCCAGCGAGGCCCTCCAGGGCTCCGGAGAGCGGGCTGGGAGGAGAGGGGCGCAAATCGGTCTGGCAAAAGAGGGCTTAACTGCGGAGCCGAGAGACTAACGGGTTTTTCAGCCGGAAAAAAGTAGCGAAAGGCGGCGTCTACGTGGACTGAAGGCAGAAGAGCCGAGGCACCGACCTCCGGACGAATGTAAACCCCAAACACCGGACCTACACGGGGACTTCTGGATTTACCTGGGGGTGGAAGGGCCAGGTGCTGAGACGTCAGGTATCTAGTCAGTCCAAAGCCCCGGAGGTTTGAGTGACGGAAGAGGCGCAGCAGGAATTGACACGGAGAGCAGACGCTTAACCCGCGGCGGTTCACCGCGCACTCCGCGCTCCGCGCTTCCCGTTCCGCAATCAACTGCGCACGCGCGGACTGGGACGCAGGGCCTCCGGCGGCGCGGGGCGGGGCGTCGGCCTCAGGGCGGGCGCGGGCCGCGTGTGAACCCAGGGCCGGGAGGGCAGGCCGCGCCTGGCGCCAACCAGGAGCCCAGAATGTGCTGTTACCTTACTGTCTCGAACCTTTGGGAGTAAAAGCGTACAGCTGTGTGGGCTACCTTGGTGGGAAGCTAATCTGTTTCCTCCTAACAAGTGGAGAATGGTTACAGTAAAACCTGCTTTTGCCAGCAAGTTGCTCGCACGCTGTGGTCTCGAGGAGCAAACACTTCGGTGGTTGGAAAAGTGCGACTCCGAGTGGTCGCTGTGCCAGTGAAGTTGCAGAGTCGTGTCCGACTCTGTGCGGCAATTACAATTCACTTGAGCAATTGGGACGACATAGGATGAGATGGTTGGACGGCATCACCGTCTCAATGGACCTGAGTTTGAGTAAACTCCGGGAGTTGGTGATGGACAGGGAGGCCTGGTGTGCTGCAGTCCATGGGATCACAAAGAGCCGGACACGACTGAGCGACTGAACTGAACAGTTTAAGGAAACAAGAACTTGACATGCCCCCTGTATTAGAATGAGTGATGAAAGTCTCCCACTGAAGACTGGGCCATTTCACACCGACATCTTACAGAATACCCACAATCCTCATTCTGTCAGGAAGACTAACTCAACGCCTTGGTTCCAGAGCCTCAGGGACATAACCTAGCATCTGCGACTGGAGCACCATGGCATGTGGTAATTTCTGTCACTAATTACTGCAATACATTTTAAAAATGCAATATTAAAAAAAAATTCTGATAAATTGCATTGTTCTTTTTGCTCAAGTGTTTTACTTGCCTTTTAAAATCACATCCGCTCCCACCTCCAGTTTGAGATATAACTGACTTACATGACTGTGAGTTTAATTTGCACAGCATGATATTCTTACAGAGACTGAAATAATTATCGCAGTAAGTTTAACAAGCATCTCTCATCGCATGTTATACTCTAAGGATAAATAACAAACTGCACTGACATGTTCTCTCCCTCACATCTTTTCACCTTTTCTCTGTTCTTTAGGTGGAAATGGGATTTTGCAGAAATTAATTTTTCTTATTAAAACTATGAAGGCCATTTAACTAGTAGCTAATATTAGGGAAAATATGAGACTAATGTTTTGCTGAAAATCAGACAAAATCTAAAAACGAAAAGGGTTTTTACTTGAAACTTTCACCCTTCTTGGTCACTCAGCAGTCATACTGCTACAAGGAAAGTAAAGACGAAGTGTACATAGATTTAGAAGGGAGAGAGGACGCATCAAATCAGACAGCTCACCCTCCAGACTTCCTCTTACTATATCTATCATTATTCACTTCTTGTATCTAAAATTCTGTCATTTGGCATAAAATCTCAGTCTATCCAAGGCCATTCATGAAGTAGAGAGAAGACAGGGTTCAGTCACTCATTCATCTCTGACTCTTTGCAACCCCATGGACTGCAGCACACCAGGCTTCCCTGTCCATCACCAACTCCCGGAGCTTGCTCAAGCTCATGTCCATTGAGTCAAGTGATGCCATCCAACCATCTCATCCTCTGTCATCCCCTTCTCCTTTTCCCCTCTTTCCAGCACCAGGGTCTTTTCCAATGAGTTAGTTCTTTGCACCAAGTGGCCAAAATATTGGAGTTTCAGCTTTAGCATCAGTCCTTCCAATGAACACCCAGGATTGATCTCCTTGCAGTCCAAGGGACTCTCAAGAGTCTTCTCCAGCACCACAGTTCAAAAGCATCAATTCTTCAGCAATCAGCTTTCTTCACAGTCCAACTCTCACATCCATACATGACCAGGGGAAAATCCATAGCCTTGACTAGACAGACCTTTGTTGGCAAAGTAATGTCTCTGCTCTTTAATATACTATCTAGGTTGCTCATAACTTTCCTACCAAGGAGTAAGCGTCTTTTAATTTCATGGCTGCAATCAGCATCCGCAGTGATTTTGGAGCCCCAAAAAATAAAGTCTGACACTGTTTCCACTGTTTTTCCATCTATTTCCCATGAAGTGATGGGACCAGATGCCATGATCTTCGTTTTCTGAATGTTGAGCTTCAAGCCAACCTTTTCACTCTCCTCTTTCACTTTCCTCAAGAGATTTTTTAGTTCCTCTTCACTTTCTGCCATAAGGGTGGTGTCATCTGCATATCTAAGGTTATTGATATTTCTCCCAGCAATCTTGATTCCAGCTTGTTCTTCCAGCCCAGCGTTCCTCATGATGTACTCTGCATATAAGTTAAATAAGCAGGGTGACAATATACAACCTTGACGTACTCCTTTTCCTATTTGGAACCAGTCTGTTGTTCCATGTCCAGTTCTGACTGTTGCTTCCTGACCTGCATACAGGTTCCTCAAGAGGCAGGTCAGGTGGTCTGGGATTCCCATCTCTTTCAGAATGTTCCACAGTTTATTGTGATCGACACAGTCAAAGGCTTTGGCATAGTCAATGAAGCAGAAATAGATGTTTTTCTGGAACTCTCTTGCTTTCTCCATGATCCAGCGGATGTTGGCAATTTGATCTCTGGTGCCTCTGCCTTTTTTAAAAGCTGCTTGAACATCTGGGAGTTCACGGTTCACATATTGTCAAAAAGACAAGCTTGCATGAAATGGGCAAAGAAGTGCAAATCCTCTCAAGTGAAAGGGAGGGTTGCCTTAATCTAGTGACCAAACTTGATATCAAAGGGCAGACACACATGATCTCACAGAAGGTTGATAAATGGCTGTACATAATGTTACTATATATGAATAACTGCAGCATCTACCAGAAGTGACTTTTCCCTTCTGTTTAAAAAAAATTACTGATATTAGATAAAATAGGGAATATCACTACAGACCATGCAGAGATGAAAAGGATAGAAAGGCACTCTTACAAAAAACTCTACAAGATTTTAAGATGAAATGCATTAATTCCATGAAACCCATAACAACAAATCACTAATGTTAAACATTATTTGAATAACTGCCTTGAATTGCAATGCAAATTTATAATTTCAAACTGCCCACCATCTAAGAAAGAAACTCAAAAGCAGAGATAGTGACTGTGAGAGCTTAATTCCCCCATCATGCTCTGCATCAGATCAGATCAGTCGCGTCCGACTCTCCGCGACCCCATGAATCACAGCACGCCAGGCCTCCCTGTCCATCACCAACTCCCGGAGTTCACTCAAACTCATGTCCACAGAGTCGGTGATGCCATCCAGCCATCTCATTCTCTGTCATCCCCTTCTCCTCCCGCCCCCAATCTTTCCCAGCATCAGAGTCTTTTCCAGTGAGTCTACTCGTCGCATGAGGTGGCCAAAGTATTGCAGTTTCAGCTTTAGCATCAGTCCTTCCAATGAACATCCAGGATTGATCTCCTTTAGAATGGACTGGTTGGATCTCCTTGCAGTATAAGGGACTCTCAAGAGTCTTCTCCAACACCACAGTTCAAAAGCATCTATTCTTCGGCGATCAGCTTTCTTCACAGTCCAACTCTCACATCCATACATGACTACAGGAAAAACCATTGTCTTGACTAGACGGACCTTTGTTGGCAAAGTAATGTCTCTGCTTTTTAATATACTATCAAGGTTGGTCATAACTTTCCTTCCAAGGAGCAAGCGTCTTTTAATTTCATGGCTGCAATCAGCATCTGCAGTGATTTTGGAGCCCCCCCAAAATAAAGTCTGACACTGTTTCCACTGTTTTTCCATCTATTTCCCATGAAGTGATGGGACCAAATGCCATGATCTTCGTTTTCTGAATGTTGAGCTTCAAGCCAACCTTTTCACTCTCCTCTTTCACTTTCATCAAGAGGCTTTTGAGTTCCTCTTCAGTTTCTGCCATAAGGGTGGTGTCATCTGCATATCTGAGGTTATTGATATTTCTCCCAGCAATCTTGATTCCAGCTTGTGCTTCTTCCAGCCCAGCGTTCCTCATGATGTACTCTGCATATAAGTTAAATAAGCAAGGTGACAATATACAACCTTGATGTACACCTTTTCCTATTTGGAACCAGTCTGTTGTTCCATGTCCAGTTCTAACTGTTGCTTCCTGACCTGCATACAGGTTTCTCAAGAGGCAGGTCAGGTGGTCTGGTATTCCCATCTCTTTCAGAATGTTCCACAGTTTACTGTGATCCACACAGTCAAAGGCTTTGGCATAGTCAATGAAGCAGAAAGAGATGTTTTTCTGGAACTCTCTTGCTTTCTCCATGATCCAGCGGATGTTGGCAATTTGATCTCTGGTGCCTCTGCCTTTTCTAAAACCTGCTTGAACATCTGGGAGTTCACGGTTTACATACTGCTGAAGCCTGGCTTGGAGAATTTTGAGCATGACTTTACTAGCGTGTGAGATGAGTGCAATTGTGCGGTAGTTTGAGCATTCTTTGGCATTGCCTTTCTTTGGGATTGGAATGCTGACTGACCTCTTCCAGTCCTGTGGCCACTGCTGACTTTTCCAAATCTGCTGGCATATTGAGTGCAGCACTTTCACAGCATCATCTTTCAAGACTTGAAATAGCTCAACTGGAATTCCATCACCTCCACTAGCTTTGTTAGTAGTGATGCTTTCTAAGGCCCACTTGACTTCACATTCCAAGATGTCTGGCTCTAGGTCAGTGATCACGTTATCGTGTCTATCTTGGTCGTGAAGATCTTTTTTGTACAGTTCTTCTGTGTATTCCTGCCACCTCTTCTTAATATCTTCTGCTTCTGTTAGGTCCATACCATTTTTGTCCTTTATCGAGCCCATCTTTGCATGAAATGTTCCCTTGGAATCTCTAATTTTCTTGAAGAGGTCTCTTGTTTTTCCTATTCTGTTGTTTTCCTCTATTTCTTTGCATTGATCACTGAGGAAGTCTTTCTTATCTCTCCTTACTATTCTTTGGAACTCTGCATTCAGATGCTTATATCTTTCCTTTTTTCCTTTGCTTTTCCCTTCTCTTCACAGCTATTTGTAAGGCCTCCTCAGACAGCCATTTCGCTCTTTTGCATTTCTTTTCCATGGGGATGGTCTTGGTCCCTGTCTCCTGTACAATGTCACGAACCTCCGTCCAGAGTTCATCAGGCACTCTATCTATCAGATCTATTCCCTTAAATCTATTTCTCACTTCCACTGTATAATCATAAGGGATTTGATTGAGGTCATATCTGAATGGTCTAGTGGTTTTCCCTACTTTCTTCAATTTAAGTCTGAATTTCGCAATAAGGAGTTCATGATCTGAGCCACAGTCAGCTCCTGGTCTTGTTTTCGCTAACTGTATACAGCTTCTCCATCTTTGGTTGCAAAGAATATAATCAATCTGATTTCGGTGTTGACCATCTGGTGATGTCCATGTGTAGAGTCTTCTCTTGTGTTGTTGGAAGAGGGTGTTTGCTATGACCAGTGCATTCTCTTGACAAAACTCTATTAGCCTTTGCCCTGCTTCATTCCGTGCTCCAAGGCCAAATTTGCCAGTTACTCCAGGTGTTTCTTGACTTCCTACTTTTGCTCTGCATAGACCTTGCCTGAACTTTCTACATGTTCCCTCCAGATGTACCTTGTAGCTCCTCAAGATTCTGTATAATAAACGTCTCCACTTCACTCTCCCTTGCAGTCTTCTACAGGACTGTTGCCTAACATTCAACACTCAGGGGCTCTACTTTACAAAAGGTAATTTAACAAAGTTGCAACAACAGCATTTTACAATTCTATCAAATTTAAAAAGAATTACAGGCAATTCTATGTGATTTCTTTTCAAGAAAAGAAACACAGGGAGCACCTGTCAACTCAATTTATGAGGCCAGAATTACTAGGAAACAAAACTAGACAAATAGAAAAAGAGAAAGTAAATAACTAAATCCCCCATGAAGATTCAAATATCCATCATATAATATTAGTAATAGAAATGTAACATAAAGAATTCATATTAAAGATAACATAAATCAAGGCATTCCCTGGTGGTCCAGGGTTAGTACTCATTACTTTTACTTGTGGGGCCCAGGTTCAGTCCCTGGTTAAGGAGGTAACAGCCTGCAAGATATGCAGCTCACCAAAAATGATAATATAAATAAAAATCAAGATCACTCAGCAAACATAAATACATTATTCTTGGTTGTGAACAAATTCTATATGGAGGATATTCGGTGTCCCACAAAAACGATTTCCTGTCACCCTTTTGCCATCTCAGTTCTTTCATTGAATTAAAGCCCCAAACTGATTGTTTTTATGTTTATATTGCATCTACTTTGTACCTGTCATTGCCTTTTGAGCATCAGTGCATCCTAAGAGTCCTAAAACAACCCAGTAACCCCCTGCTATAAAACAGGACAAACACATCTGTCAGGAAAAAAAATTCTGCTAAAGAAATGATTGAAAGCATTTTTTATTACATCATAAAAGTTAACAACAAAACATATCGGGTAATAGCATAATTTAAAGCTGAAATTTAACAGCATTTGGAAAATTATGTAAATTGTTTCATTATATTATCTAGTCAACATTTCCAAAAATTAAAACTAGAGTAAAAATATCTCCAGAAGTTTAAATAGTATCTTACAAGTATTTTCGAGAACCACATTGAACAGGTGCTGTGGAAAACAAATGTAATAAATTATTAGCAAGACGAGAAGTGTCATTTTCCAAGCCAATTAAGTCAGGAGGTTAAGGAGTAAGCAAATTGGTGTTTTCCTTTTTTTTTCCCCAAAGTAGAGAAGTTTAGCTTTATTGCTTTGCCAAGCAAAGGGGCCACAGTGGGCTAATGCCTTCAAAACTGCGTCTTTCAAACAACAGAGGGTAGTGAGGAATTTTATAGTAACGGCTCAAAGTGGGTGTGGTCAGCTCGTGGATACTTCTTTGATTGGCTGGTGCTGAGGTAAGCGGGAGTCAGCATCATTAACCTTCTGGCTCCAACTGCTCTGGGTTCTACATGCTGGTGGGCAGCAGGCTTCGTGTCTCCCACCGGGTGGGGCTTCAGTATCTGGAGCCTGGACTTACTGAGGCTCAGGTTCTTTGTGTCTCAGCGCAAAACGAATTCAGCAAGGTGACAGGCAAGGAAGGACTTATTAATATAGGACACTTGTGAGGCACACCAGTTGGCAGGTGAGAGGGGTCTGCTTCAGTTAAGTTTTATGAAGTCTAATCCCATTAAAAAAATTTTTTTTTTCGGCTTATGGGCTCTTAGTTTCTTAACCATGGATTGAACCTGTCAGCTTGGCAGTGCGAGTACTGAGTCCTAACCATTGGACTGCCAGGGAATTTCCCGAGATTTCATTTTTGATGTTTGACTATTGACACTTTCCAATGTTCAGGAAGAATTTTTTTTCTTTTTCAGCCTATCGGAACAAACTAATTAAAGGAAAAAAAAGCCTGAGTGCTCCTTGAGACAAACTGGAAGTTCAAACTTAAGCTTGCCCTCCACGAAGGCTCATAGCAGTAATTAAATTTTCCTCTCATCTTAACTGCTCTCCCTACAAGTCCCAAGATTAAGACTCATGTCTCATTAAACACAGATTCAGGGATTTCCCTGGCAGTCCAGGGGTTAAGACTCTGTGCTTCCATTGTAGTGGGCACAGGTTTGATCCTTGGTTAACTAAGATCACATATGCCACACGGTACAGCAAAAAAAAAAACAACACATAGATGTAAACAACACCTATTCCCATGCAATGGAGAAAGTAACCAACGTTTTCTGGGCGCTGTTCCTACCACATAATCCGTCCCTAGTAACCTGTTCCTCCCCTCTCATGAACAGTCCAATTCCTTAATGTCCTTACTGCTCCACTCACAGTCACCTAGCAGAGGATTATGTTCTGTAACTCATTGTGAACTATCCATGGACCCTGAACATAACAAGCACGATGGGCAACAGCAATTTTACACTATTCTCTGCCCCTCCCTGATGCTAATTAATACACTGCTGAATTTGGTAATTCAGGGTCCTTGTTTTTCCAGGGAACATGGATGTGAATGAACTAAACCTAATGAAGTCAGCTCCTTCATTGACTCTTTAATGACTCCTTCCCAGAGACCATCATCAAAGACCTGTAATGAAGATTAAGGTCAACAGACTTCAAATTTCAGGTTGAATGGCATAAATTGTAATGCGGTCTCTTCAAGAAAACACAATCGAATATTTACAGAATGAAGACAATTGCCAATTTATAGATATGTTTTCATGTCATATACAAATCATTCCATAAGTTTTAACTTATTGTGACTTGTAATGATTCTAAAGAACATAATGATCTCCCATTAATCTTAAGAGAACTGCAGACTTACTTATTCCTTTTATGGATTGGCTGACACCCAGGCTAATTTAAGAATTGTGCAAAAACTTTACCTACTTTGTTACATTTGTAAGGATCATCCCCAATATGAGGCATTTTGTGATGAAACCTCAGGAAGCATTGTTTCATCAAATTCTTTCCACCTTCAGTAAATCTCTTTAGTTTCTGACCTGTATGAATTGAACCATTACAGCAAAGTTGGAGATACCTGATGAAAACTTTTATAACATTATATTTGAAACACTGCTCTCCAGATTAAATCTATTTCAGCGATTTTATCTTCAGGTACAAGCCTTAGCACACGTATTAGTTTGTGTGGTTTCTTTCAAAGGTATGTATTGACAAGTCTGGTGAATTGTGCAGCCTGGATAAAACCTCCTTTCGTAACTCGGTAGGGTTTCTCTTCAATGGACTCTGCCCTGTTGCCTCATACTTGAACTCAAGGTAAAGATTTTGCCACACTTGTCACATTTGTAAGGGATAATTCCAGTTAACTCCCCCATCTTATGATCCCCCATCTTTGGGTAAAATCCTTGCCACACGTATTATATTTGTGTGGTTTCTCCCCAGGATAAATATTCCAATATCGAGTGATGAGTGAGGATTAATTTGGAACCTGGCCCCATTCATAACACATGTAATGTTCTGTCCAGCACAGATTATTTGGTCACAGGTAGAATGTGAGCCCTGAGTAAAGGTTTTGCCCATTCCTAGCATTTGTGAATCCCAGGGACAGGGGAGCCTGCTGGGCTGCCGTCTATGGGGTCGCAGAGTCGGACATGACTGAAGTGACTTAGCAGCAGCAGCAGCAGCATTTGTGAGGTAATAATCTCCAGAAAGAAATCTTTGGTGAATGAACTGTTTAAAGGGCTGGTCATACTAAACATACTTATCTGATTTCTCTCCAGAATATTTTCAATGAAGCCTAAGATGGCAACACTCGATAAAAACACTTCCTTTGTCATCAATGTGGGTTATCTGATGGTAAGGTAGACTTCACAATACACTGACAAATTTATCAGTCATTATATTTGTTAGGTTTCTCTCCCAACATGAAACATCGGTTTACCTTAATGTTTGAATTTTGACTCAAAATTCATTGAGCCTCTACCTCAATAACATGCCTATACCTCAATAACATGCCTAGAGCTTCTGTCCAGTTAGAGTAGGTGAAATCACCCCTGAATATTCATTGGAAGGACTGATGTTGAAGCTGAAGCTCCAGTACTCTGGCTACCTGATGTGAAGAGCTGACTGATTAGAAAAGCCCCTGATGCTGGGAGAGACTGAAAGAAAAAGTAGAAGAGGGAAACAGAGGATGAGATAGTCAGACAGCATCGCTGACTCAATGGACATGAGTTTGAGCAAACCCCAGGAGACAGTGAAGGACAGGGAAGCCTGGTGTGCTAGAGCCCTTGGGTTTGCAAGGAGTCAGACATGACTTAGCAACTGAACAACAACAAATGTAGTGACGGCTGAGATTTAAGTAAAGGCTTTTCAACAGTCTTTACTTTTGCAAGGTTTCCCTTTCGTATGAACACTTTGATGCTTTGCCAGGTACGCCTTTCGACTAAAGCAGCTGCCACACTCATTACATTTGTAAGGTTTCTCTCCAGTATGAATTCTCTGATGAATTGCAAGATTTGAATTCCGATTGAAGACCTTGCCACACTCGTTACATTTGTAAGGTTTCTCTCCAGTATGAGTTCTCCGGTGAATTGCAAGATATGAATTAAAACTGAAGACTCTACCACATATATCACATTTACATAATTTCTGTCCTGTATGGATTATCTGATGTCTCTTGAGGTTTGAGCTGTGATTAAAGATTTTGCCACAGTCTTTACATTCGTAAGGTTTTTCCCCAGTGTGAATTCTCCGATGAACTGCAAGGTATGAATTTTGACCAAAGACTTTCCCACAGATGTCACATTTATATGGTTTATCTCCTGAATGGATGATTTGATGTTGTATGAGGTGTGAGCCAAAATAAAAAGTTTTGCCGCACTCATTACATTTGTAATGTTTCTCTCCAGTATGAATGATCTGATGACTGACGAGGGTTGATCTAATACTGAACATCTTACCACACTCATTACATTTATAAGGTTTCTCTCCAGTATGAATTCTCTGATGACTTGCAAGGTTTCCTTTTTGACTGAAAGCTTTGCCACATTCATTACATTTGTAAGGTTTCTCTCCAGTATGAATTCTGCGATGTTTTGCAAGGTATGAATTCTGACTAAACACCTTGCCACATTCATTACATTTGTATGGTTTCTCTCCAGTATGTATTCTCTGATGAACTGTAAGGTATGAACTTTGAGTAAACACTTTTTCACATATATCACATTTATATAAGTTCTCTTTTGTATGGATTATCTGATGTCCGGTGAGGTGCAATCCACTGTTAAGGGTTTTGCGACACTCATTATATTTGTAAGATTTCTCTGAAGTATGAATTGTTCTATGAATAGCAAGGTCTGAATGTCGACTAAAGACTTTGCGACATACATCACAGTGAAATATTTTCTCTTCTGTATGGATCAACTGATGTTGAGTGAGGTTTAAACGCTGATGAAAGGTTTGACCACTCTGATTACAATTGTAAGGGCTGTGCTTGTGTGCCCTCTGGTCTTGTGTCAGTACTGAAGGGTGCATAAAATCATTCACACATGGATTACCAAGGCTGGACTGGATAGTAGAAGAAATTCCTTGAAGTGGTGAAAATGAGGCATTAATGTTGATACTCCTGTGAGCTTCATTAAATTCATCAATTTTCTCTTCACTTTTATAAAGCTCCAGTTCATTCCCAAAGCTTAATGGAAGTCTGTTTTCAACAGGCTGAATTCCTGTAATGCTTCTACCATGTCGCTGTCTCTTACAGGGGAGATTTTTGTCATGAGATACAGGCTTTCCTTTGTAATTTCTTTCCTCATCTCTTGGCTGAAACTCAAAGTCACATATATTTTCCTGGATTTTCCTGAGGTAAAAATCTTCAATTTTCTTCCTTTTGTGTCTTCCCAGCATCACTATTTGGAATCCTTCTCCTCCATAAATGTTTGCATTTAGTTGTAATTTCTTGATCATATGCATATGAGAGATATCTACAAGATATAAAGAACCATAAGTAATCCTATTCATTATAATTCACAAGTAAATATTTGTTAAATATATGATATTATACCAAACTAGTACTGACATAAAAAGGAGTTATGAAAATTCCCAACCACGATATTAAAACCTTTGCAAAGACAAAATGAATGATACTTCAGTAAAGATAAAGTGATCTGAGGTAATTCCACTTAATTTTAGGGCACCCAATTTTCAAACAACCTACGTAAAAACACTCATTGTAAAAACTTCTGTTAGCTATCAAAAGTGTATATTTCAACCATGACACCATAGCACATACCAATTAGCAGTAAAAATACTTACTGGTGCCTCATAACTGAGGAGAAAAGAATATTATTATACTATACATATACTATACATACTTGTTAAATATAAATGAATGCTAAAAAATCTGACAAAATATATTACAACAATAAATAATCCAAAATGAACTTATTTAATGAATAATCGCAATGAGTGGCAGTTTTGAATTCAGAAACAAATATAACAGAGAAAAAATAGCAAATGTGATAAAAGCTTTTTAAAAAACAAAATGTTTTTTGAAATACCTCCTGTAAAACTATGTATCCATGAAGCAGCATAAAAATTCTAAAAGACCACCTTCTATAAATAAAATTTAAAATATTAATAAATGAAATATTCTCTATTTACAGTAACAGCTATTATACAGAGCAACTCCTTACCTGTGCAGTGCCCTAAAATATCCAGGTCATTGCCTCCAAGATACATATTGTGAATTTATTTATTTAACTATGGTCATATACAATATAGTTGAGAACAAATTGCAAGAAAAAGGAATACAATATATAATAGACAAAATGGATATAATAAACATACTTGAATATTATCTTTTTATACAATAGCCACTTTTGATTCGTTAATATAAAAATGCACTATTTCTGGAGTAGGAAACAGCAATCCACTCCAATATTCTTGCCTGGAAAATTTCATGAGCAGAGGAGCCTGGTGGACTACAGTCCAAGGAGTCACAAAAGAGTTGGACATGACTTAATGACTGAGCCTGCACACACGCAATGTATAATATACAATTTTTACTGTTGTAAAAATTTACTGTTGTAAAAATTTTAAAGCAAATAAAGATCTTTCTCAAAAGAAAAAAAAAGCACTATTTCTGAGAATTCCCTGGCAGTTCAGTGGTTAAAACTCAGCACTTTCACTGCCCTGGTTCCAGGTTCCATTCCTGGTTGGGAAACTAAGATCCTAAAGGCAGCATGGTGTGCCAAAAAAAGACATTTCATACCATCTAACATTACCAATTTCTTTTGAAAGTCCTGAGGAAAATAATGACAATTTTTCAAGTAAGAAAGTGGAATCACAGATTTATGTACATGACCCCAATTGACACAAAACATAGTGAGAACCACAGTATGAATTTTGATCTACAGACTGAGACAACATATTCTTAAACATGACTGCCCACCCAAGCAGTCTAGATTACAAAATACTACGACAAATATCAGGAGTTAAGAAAGAAAACATCAAGGAAGACACAAGAAGTGAGCTGTGTAACTACTAAGGGGATTCAGCTACCCCTTTTGAAATTGGTTTCTGAGTTATCACAGCTGCACACAGTGATTTAGGTTGTGTCAGGAGAAAGTTCTTCAATACACAGAGGTGTTATTTTTACAGTGTAAGTAAAGTGGAAGGTGGAGAGATGGTGAAAGAGTGCTGTAGAAATTAAGAAGTTTAGGATAATAACTTAAATACATTAGAAAATAAGAATCTTTCA
Organism: Moschus berezovskii; assembly: GCF_049115385.1. Classification (NCBI taxonomy): domain Eukaryota; kingdom Metazoa; phylum Chordata; class Mammalia; order Artiodactyla; family Moschidae; genus Moschus; species Moschus berezovskii. Next base: position 5,153,740 of record NC_142481.1, read on the forward strand.
TCCACATCATGGTAGCATGTAAAGAAAGATCAGAACTGAGAAACGGCTTGGGTGGAGCATAGAGTACCTATATCTACATAGCTTTTGACTGTGTGAATACCACTGTACAAGGGCAACGAAAATACTGACCTTAAAACAAAAGAAGAATTGGTTTAGCAATAGTATAGCTCTGTACCATTTTTAACTAGGGGAATTATACTATGAGTATGGGGAAGAACCAAATGAGATTTAAACACTGTAGAAAGAAATTAACTCTCAATCTATTACACTATTGCTATGCAATGTATCCAACTGAGTATTTTAGTGAGTGTATTTCCACATATATGCTCAATATAAACTTACACAGTATTCCAGGAGACTGTGCAACAATGTTCTCAGCAGAAAACAGAAGAAAAAACCAGGAGAAGACCATTACAAGGAGTCTAATCTGTACATACAAATGCAGAGCAAAGTAATAGGATCAACAGTATTGTAAAGGAGGGAGGTCATGATTTCAGAATGAAGGTCTCCTAGTTGGCTGAGCAGAGTTTATATGAGGAAGCAAAGAAACAAAGATAGCAGAAAGTGCTTGACAAAGCCTGAAGATATAATCAGGATATAATATATTTCAGGATATAATCAAAAGTTAAGTAAGCTAAAAAAGAAAAAAGTAACTAAAAATATTAATTACCTAACATCCTTTTGCATACAAAATTTTTATGCTAATTCTCCTTATTATTAAACATAACAGTGTTTTTTTAGCTGGCCTCTCTAAAAACTTGAAATCGTATTAAATTCTTAACACAAACTCTCAAAGAAAAAACCATGAGGAGTGATGTCAGCAGGCCAGTAAACCACAGGCACTCATTACCCATGAGGGAACCAAGTTAAAACAAAGCAGGAAAAAAAAAAAAGAAAGCAGAAAACAATTTGGGAAAACTCACCCAACCGGTAAAGAAGCAGCAGCACTCAAACAAATGCCTGTCCAGAAAACACTAAACCGAAAAATGTAGGAAAGTTCATGACAGTTTTCTGGCGTTTAACTCCCCTTCTCCTCCTTATATTGCATTGAGAATGAACTGGCACAAGTCTCCCCATTCCCAGAGGTTCCCTCAGGTGAAAATATGACAGAAACATTCAGTAAACTAGAAACAGAAAAAAATGACCTCAACACAATAAAGAACATGTATTAAGAGCCCACAGCTAACATCAGATTCAATGTGGAAGGACTTAAAACTTTTCCCCTAACATCAGGAACTAGAAAAGGATACTTGCACTATCTCTGAAAAAAGAAATTACTAGAATTTATAGCAAGAACGAAAAGGTAGCACAAACACATAAAACAATCTCAACAGAAAAAAGAAGCAAAACATCTCTGTTGACAAATGAAATATAAGAAACCCTGGAGAAATCCCTGGCGGTCCAGGCATGGTAAGGACTCCAGGCTTCCACTGCCAGGATCGATCCCTGGTGGGGGATCTAGAATCCCACACAGTGCGTGTTGTGGCAAAAATAAAATAAAATAAATAAAAAGCTCTGAAGATTCTGCAAAAAAAAAAAACTGATAAAAATAATGAACTCAGAAAAATGACAATATACAAAAATCAATACTATTTCCCTACATTAACAATAAAAAAATCAAAAATTAAATTCAGAAAATTCCATTTATGATGCCATCAAAAAATAAAGTGTTCAGCAAAACAATACAGAAGAAGGGAAAGATATATGCACTATGAACTGAAAACACAGCTGAAATATATCTGACAAGTCAAATTAATGCAGACATCCCAAGTTCAGTGGATTAGAAGTAAATATGACCAGGGTGGAAATACTACCCTGAGTGATCAACAGAGTCAACCCATTCCCCAATAAAATCCCAACAGTGTATCCTGAAGAAACAGATACATCCTAAGAGTCAAATGCAATCTCAAAAGACACTCAAATAGCAAAACCAAGATTGAAAAGAAAGTTGGAAGCTTCACAATTATTTCAAAATTCTTAGAAACCTAAACTAACCCAAGAAGTGTGGTATGAGCATGAAGAGAGAGAGACCAGTGGTATATAACAGAGACACAAGAAATAAACTCTAGTATATGTGGTCCAATGACGTTCCACAGGGGGTGAGGACCACTCAATGGGGACCAAACAGTCTATTAAACAAAAAACGAATTACAGTTCAGTATCACTCCACTTCATAAGTTCTCTGATTTAGATGTTTCAAAATTAGCTGTTGATGTACAAAGAACAATGGCACACAGGTGAACAAAAGATGGCATTAACAACAGTTGACACAATAGCCTCAAATTCTGAGGATGTGAACTTGGACAATGTTATCCTGAGAAAAAATTCCTATACTATTTACTGAGAATGAAAGGGGATGGTCACAGCACATGTGAACATCACTGTCACAATGCCACTGAGACAGGCTTTTGTGACATTGCTCAAAACCAGAAAAACACCCAGAAAGAGTTCTCAGTCAGGCTCTGGTGATATTTCCTATTTTGTATCATAGAATATGCAGACCACTTTACTACAGGGTGGTGAATTTCTATATAGCAGGAAAATATTACAATACATGAGGGATAGTATTTGCTATCAAATTTATCTGTTACCCAGTAACAGAGAGTCCACCAGAAAGTACTGATTAACCGAGGGTGAATTATCGCAGCAGAGTCTGGATATAATTTCAGAGTGTAGGACTATGTATTTCATAAACAAATTTCAGAAGCAAAATCACACACAAACTTACAAGAGTATGATATGAGAAAGAGAATACATTCCCAGACTAGATAGCACA